>NC_088882.1:15126811-15134311 GCF_032884065.1 Artemia franciscana
GCAAAGAAAACAACGACTTTTACACTTACTAACTTTCAAAAAATCGTTCCGAGTTCCGAGGCTAATATTTGTGTTTTGTTGCATAAAAAGTTATTGAAAATAAATCCAAAACAAACCAACATCCAAATCAAAATCCAACAATCAAAGTCCAAAAAACATGCCAAGGTCAATAGGTCAATAAATACATAAACAAAAAGATGAAAGAACATGAAATTTGCATAAGTGCCATCTCACCAATAATTAACAATATCAGGTTAAAAACCTGGACCAGGGTAAAGGTCTGTCGGGGAGAAAACTAAAAAAAAAATTTCTCCACCAGCACTGGATCCAACCTGGAATAATATCATGAAAAGAGAAATCACCAATGCTACAGCACAAAAAAAAAAAAAAAAAAAAAAAAAAAAAAAAAAAAAAAAAAAAAAAAAAAGCATGAGACAGAAGGAGAAAAGGAAGACTGTTTTCCTAAATTAGTGATTAATATAGACCAGCACTTGAATGAGGCCTTAACCCTACTCATCCATACAATCACATAGGTCAAACAGCATAGCCACACACAATTAACCATAAAGAATAATCCATGGACAGGCAGTCATGTCGTCAATAAGTATAAGTCGTGATTTACCAAACAATAGAAAAAATAACATAGACAAATAATTCAGAGGCAACACCCAACATAAGGGCTCATCAGGAGAATACACTGGCCTATATAGGGTTTCGCCACTCTAAATTCTCTACCCAGCACAGTGTTGTGGCTACCACAGAATATCCATGGCATCCCCACGTCAGGTATCACCCCCAAAATACATGTCTATGAAAAAAAAATAGCAAATGTAAAACAACCAAGTAAAACCAAAACAAGCTTATCATGTTAATATATCCCTCCCTTTAGCAACAATAGGTAAACTAAATATTATAAATTTTACCAAATCACAAATATTAACACATTGCAAAAAACCTGGATGAACTAAACAATTATAGAATTCATCTTTACCATGTGGCTAATTTTTTTAGAAAATCCGCTCAATTAGAAACACAATTCAAAATAAATGGCGCTGTGACAACATTTCTCGAACCTCCGAAATTAGTTAAAAATTTCTTTAAGTATTTCTAGATAATTCTTCTGATATTTATTTAAAAGTTCGTTATACTGAAAACTAAATTTTTTAAATTGCCAAGTTAATTTATTTGTAGAAAAACCTCTTGATATCAATTTTTGGCTTAAGATTTTACATCTATTTTTAAAATCAATATAATTACTACAAATCCTTGCATAACGAAGTAACTGTGAGAAAAACGCTGAATATGTGATATTTGAATGTATATTACTTTCAGGGAATGGGAAACTAATCACTTCAAAATCAAAATCATCCGTTTTATTATACATTTTAAAACTTAATTTATTATTATCACAAATATTAATATTTAAATCTAAGAAATGATCTTCATGACCAGCGCCATGACTAGGCTCAAGAATAACCTCTGATGGATATATATCTTTAGAAATATCAATGAAATCCTTACAATTTAAGACCAAAATATCATCTAAATATCTTTTATTATTTGACAAAGCATGTTTTAAATTAATTGGATTATACTTATCCATCATATATTTATATTCTAGTTGACTTAAAAACAAGTCAGCTATAAATGGGCTGGCATTCCCCCCCATGGGAATTCCCATAATTTGCTTGTACAAATCACCCCCAAATCTTATATAAGTATTATATAAAACAAATTCCAATAACTCAAAAATCATATCCAAGCTGTAACATCTCAAGTTAACTGTAATATTAAAGCAGTTTGTCCATATAGCTTTTTTATTATAAATATCTATTTTTAAGAACCTTTTACTAGATAAGAGGAAAGATTTCTTGATAACAGTTTTTAAATTATCAAACACTATATTAAGTGATAAATTAGTATACATTGTCGCAAAATCGAAAGACTCAATTCTTTTAGCTAAAACCATTGTTAAGGAATCTATCACCTGCAGTGAATTATTAACACTCCAATATGGATTAAAATTCGAAAATTTTTTAATACCAGAACAATAGGTTTTAAGTTTATTTACAATTTCCTTTAAAATTAAAGAGAGGTCAGTAGCAGCAATGCGGGTTGGACATTTAGCTGCTCCAGCAATAAACCGTGGTTTAGGGGGATTCTTATGAAATTTTACAGTCCAATATAGGAAAGGGAACTTTTTATCATTGTCATTTATTTTAATATTAAAATTTTTAAAAAGTATTTCTTCAGTCTTTCCAATTAAATTCTCATCCTCTATATTTACCTTTTCGTAAACATTAGTTGTGCATAACTCCCTTTTTAAGATATCACAATACAGCTTCTGACAAATTATGGCAAAATTATTATTAGCTTTATCCACTGGCACAATTACAAATTCATTCTTTAGATTAGCAATTGCTTGTTTAATCTTCGCATTATAAAATAATGATTTAGTGTTACTATTTTTTAAGTTAGAATATATTTTATTTCTTACTCTACTAATAATTAAATTCTTCCAACTTTGAAAACTCTCTTTATTTTTATTCTCTTTCTTACACCACTTATCAATAAATAAATCAAAATCATTTTCCAAGCCATCAAGAACACTAGATGGTTTCAGATGATGAGAAAGACGGAAATTAGCCCCTTTATTCATTATAATTTGAAGATCATCTTGCTTTATTATTGACAAGTCCCCTGTTATAACATGTTTGTAAGTAGGATTTACAAATGGGCCAAGTTGCTTACAATTACAAACCGGTTTCCAATTTATATCACTATCTAGTTTTTTTAGTATTAAATTATAATTAAAAATAATTTGCCCAATAGTTTTTGAAAATTTATAAGTTAAAACTGGACTATCATTATAATTTAAATTACTAGGAAGGGCCTGTTTCACATGCCGCTGATTTAAAATTTCTGGCAAATTAATATCTTCAATCTGCTTACAAGTAATATTAATAGGTAAATATAATCTGTTATCCTTATTACTAATCTTATCGAACTTTTTCTTTTTTGAAATAAATTTCATTTTAGTTAGAATGCAAATTGTATCACATATTACTTTAAAATTATAATCAAGAGCTGTATTATTCTTAACAATCCAAAAAAGTTTGATTAAATTCCTCTTGGATAAATTATTTAGACACTTTATTACAGAAATCATACCCCTAGATTCAAGTAGCTGGCATAGATCTATAGAAAGCATATGTACATCTAATTCATTTTTTCTATTATTTTTCCTATGTCCTCTCGATCGTTTTTTACGTTTAGTAGGACAAGTAAAAGAAGGATGGTCCATAAAACCATCAATACATTTAACAACAACATGAGACATGTCACCATATTTTGCTACACGATCATTTAGCCCAAAAGGATAAACTGTACCAAGAGTATGGATCCAGAAATCCTCCTGTTTACGTAGTCTATTATTCTTCTCTTCTTTATTTAAATTTTCTAATTCTAAATTTTCTAAAATACTGACAGTTATATCTGATATGGAACATTTACCATTATTACAATGTTGAACTAGATAGTTATTAGTTTTTTCATTATTAACTGTTGTCTTATGTCCAGAAAAACTTTTATATATATTATTGGTTGTTTCCGCCACATATTGTAGGCAGCATTTATTACATTCTAATAGGTAAATTACATTGGTTGTTCTACAAGTAACATTACCACGTAACTTGCATGCAAAAATTTTATATAGATAGATAGATAGATATACATAGACAATACAAATTAACTACGTAAAACTTCAGAATATACAATATTCTTCGCTGTCCCATCGCCTTGCTCTATTTTTTATTTTTTATTTTTTTAGTTTTGCAGTTTTTTAGTTTTTTTAGCTTTTATTTATTTTTAGTTTTTTAACTTTTTTATCTTTCCCTTTTTTTAAATTTTTTTTTAGGTTTTTCCTTTTTTTAGCGTTTTTCGCACCATATTAGTTAGGTGTCATTGTAATTGTGTCCCTGTGTCCTACATGTGAATGTTTTTAACTATGTAAAACTTGCGAATATACAACATTTTTCGCTGTCCCATTGTCTGTGCATATAAATAGATTGTCAGGTTTACCGACTCTTAAACATGCAACACATAATTGTCCATGGGAAAAACAATTTTCATTCCCTGCGTCCCGGTAGTTATTTGTGTCCCGGTGTCCCAGTCTATAATTTCTCTTTGAGTGTCCTGGTCGTCATTTGTGTCCCGGTCTCCCGGTCTAAAATTTCATCAGTCGACAAACATGACGTCAGTCAACACACAAACATGACGTCAGTCAACAGACAGACAAACATCTTAGTTTTATATATATATATAGATATATATATATACATATATATATATATATATATATATATATATATATATATATATATATATATATATATATATATATAATGAAAAAGGCGCCAATGTAACAGCACAAACACATAAAAAAAGAAAAAAAGAAAGAAAGACAGAAGGAGAAAAGGTAGACTGTTTTCCTACATTAGTAATTAATATAGATCAGTACTTGATTGAGGCCTTAACCTTACTCATCCATACAATCACATAGTGTCAAAAAGCATAGCCATACACAATCAACCATAAAGAATAATTCATGGACAGGCAGTCGTGTCGTAAGTAAGTATAAGTCGTCATTTACCAAACTAGAGAGAAAAAAAAGAAAAAGACAAATAAATCAGAGGCAACAACCTAACACAGGGACTCATCAGGAGAATACACACTTGCCTATAGGGTTTTGGCACTTTAAATTCCCTACCCAGGCAAGTGGCGTGCCTACCTTAAATTCGCTATGGTATCCCCGTGCTAGTTATCACCCCAAAATATATGCCTATGAAAAAACAAATGTAAAACAGCCAAGTAGCACCGAAACAAACTTATCATACCTTTGTTCTGGCCCTTGTATATTTATATCACGAATTCAAAATCTATATTAATAGTAAACAATTATAAAAAAAAATTTTCACTATATCAAATTTTCTCTATGGATGAAAATGCGACCTAGATAAAACTCAAGGAAATGAATGGAAAATAAGATCATTCGAATAACAGACTACGCAAACAGGAGGATTTCTGGATCCATATATATATATATATATATATATATATATATATATATATATATATATATATATATATATATATATATATATATATATATATATATATGTATATAAAGATGTGATTTTAAGGCTATTGAAATAAAAAATAAATGTAATATAAATTATTTGTATATTGATATCGAACAGTGCACTAAATATTTAATCATAGTAAATTATTGCATTTTGTTCGTAGCATACGAAAAATGAAATGTAATGAAACTATCATTTCACAGGACCTGTTTTGATCTTAAAGCTCAGGATGAGAAATTGGAAAAATATCAGAAGTTTTTATTTAGAATGGTGTGAATTAGATTAAAATGGGTTATATTAATAGGTTAATCTAGGTGGGGTCTTTAACTCGTGTTCTCATTAAGATAAGTGTAAAAATCAAACAAAATTTGATTTCCAAGGACCTTTTTTATTCGGAATATAGTGACGGAAAATTATCAAAATGTGCAAAAATTGGTGTTGAAATGATGTAAAATTGACTGAAAATCATGTAAATTGAAGGGGCGATCTACGAGAGGGAGAATCAGTAATTACTATAGGCTAAAAGCATTTGAATAAAATTTCGGTTTTTCGATTCTTAAAGTTCTTTTCCTAAATAAATAAACAAACTCAATCAAGTCCAAAAGAGAGGTAATTTTAACAGTTTTACACTTTTAAACAACACTTACCTGATAAGCAAAGGCAAAATATGTTGACCTGAAGGGCATGAACCCTAATCAGTGTTTATATTCTATTACAATATTTGCTGAAATAAATATCCCCTCAATTGACGCTGACTTACACTTTGAAGAATTTGAATTAGATTTAGGATATAATTTTGAAAAACTTCAGCTCATAACGGATTTGATTTTGAAAATAAGTAAAGAAAAATTACCCTGATGACTGACATTGATCAACATTTTTTTGCAGAACGATCAATGAGGTGCGATTATGTTTTCTGGGAAGATTGTGTTCTTGAAACCAATCAAGGCAGGGCTCCTGTTGAACGTTTGGATGCAAGTTTCTTGGAAATGAACTCTCTATACCCATCAAGAATGTCGCATTATTCTCTACATCATGGTAATTACAAATTGATAGACAACCCTGATGACTTAAATACCCCTGAAATGCCATTGTTGAGAAGAATAGTAAAAAGGGTTGGTTTTCTTAAATTGATGGAGAGATATCTTTAGATTTGTACATGAAGTAAGCTTCCCAATTTAAAAAAAGTTTGAAATTGATTTCAGTAAAATAAAATAATAAGATGCAAAATTTAAAATATGAAGTTTTGAAATACCACTTTTTACTAATTTAACTGTAAAACAACAACACATCCCGGCATGTATAGGCTATGAAAGAAAATTGAGATATAATCACTTCCTTGCTAATCTACGTTTTTGGTCTGGAAAGACGTGGTTGTCCTATGGTGGGAAAGATAAATTTCATAGTACCTAGCATCTTATTATATAATCAATACTTTAGGTGATCTTTGGAACTATTTTATTAGGAACACCATGGAACATTGTAAGTGCCTTAACGTCTTATGGTTTGTAATGGCATTATTGTTCATATATTATGTGGGACAGATAGTCCTCGTGGTATATAGGTATGGCATATAGTGACCAATGTATTGTTTTTTAGTCAAATAGAAGTAAGCACATGATACTAAACCTTACTACAACATTAATTACAATTCTCACGTATACCAGTAGAACGTTCCATATAATTAGTCAGGTTGACCCTGAGGATACGCTATCCTAGTTTTGCACCCCCCCCCCTTTGAACGCACCCAATACCCCTCAAAGGGTAGATTAACAACCGTTTTAAGAAGACAAAAACTACCTTACTACAGCAAATTTACTTTACCATATATGGATGCATATTAAAAAACTTTGACGAGAAGACTAAATAAGGTTGTAAATTAAAGGCAAAAGTACTTTATCAGAAGGAAAAATAAAGTAACTTTCCTTTTAGCGGCAATCGAATTAGCAAAACTTCGAGTAGCTCTGCTTGAATTTTGTCTATTAAAAAATAGACAAAATCGTGAAATGGCTCAACCATTAATTTCAAAATGAAGGAACAGTACCAATGAAATTTTAGTTTGTCATTAGTTTCAATATTTTTGTTATTAATCAATGAAAAATCGTTAAGCAATAGTGCCACGTATCACTAAATATTAAAGGATTTGTACAGTAAAACTGTCAAATAGATGATGAAACGTAAAGGACAATCTAAAAGGACATTAGAAAAGTTTGTAGAAACAGGGGAATCTTAGGCATAATTAGTATAATATTATCTAGGAATTACCAAAGAGATTTAAGTTTGTCATTGTATTTCAATATTAATGTTTGTATCAATGAAAAATTGTTAGAGCAATATTGCCATGTATAACTATATATTA
>NC_088882.1:15139311-15188565 GCF_032884065.1 Artemia franciscana
ATGACGGGAATTTGCTCTTCAAATTGTTAAAACTGAGACCAATTTCGGCATATTCCCTATTAATCACCGAAAAATTTTCCTCCACAGACGATAGAGTTCCACTTCAATTCAGGATGTTATCAGCGTAATTATGCATGGAAAGATCAAAACTTTTAAATGCAAAACTAGTTCTAGCCTTTTTCTGGGGATGCAAACACACTAGTATTATACAATGGTTGTGAAGTTGCCTCACCCTGCTGGATTCCTTTCCAAACTTTTATTACCGCTTTGCTCATTACGTGACCTTGAAAAGTAGGTACTTTCATGACAACACATTAGCTTGCCTACAGATTTTTAATACCCACACAACTCACTGCTGCGCACTATACAGTAAATGAGAATGCACACTAGAATCAAGAGAACGAGGGACATCATGAGTCGCAAGGACTAGAAACTCGCCACCATTCTTTGTATCCAACAAAACGTTGGAAAGTATATAATCCGCGTGTTCCTGACTATAGCCATCCTTAAATTCAAACCGATTGTCCGGAGCTGAACAAGCCTTATTTACATCCTTAATCACTAATAACTCAAGCAATTGGCATAGAACAGAAGAAACTATTATATGTCCCTAGAAACAAAATTGCCGACTATCTTTATCTTTCTTCGGAACAAAACTCAATGTACCAACACAAAAAGAACCGGGGACAAAACCAGAATTAAAAATCATTTGGAAAGAAAAATGCAAATGCTGCGCTAGCTAATCACTTGCATGTAACAAATGAAAACCACATGATCGATCAGAACCACACAAGAACTGCTTTAAAAGTTGAATGATAGCACTATAAATATCAGAGACCGTGACTAAGAAACCAATATCTGATTCAGAATTAACTAAACTATCCATTATTGGTGATCAAGAGCAAGCTGCTAATACTGGATAAGGTGAAGAAAATTTGCTGGTGAAATAACTGATCCAATTAATCTTACTTGGAGGCTCTGAAAAGATACGTTTTGACTTTTTTCCCCAATGATTCTTCAAATTTTATTCGGGTTAGTTGCGAGACGCTCACTCCTGCAGTCAACAGCCTCAGCCTTGTGATTGGCAAGACACTTAGTAAAACGACGTTTGGCAGATAACCGTATGTCATTAACGGCACCAGATTTCGGCCGATCACATTCATTCTATATTTGGTGCCAAAACTTCGATGATTTTCAACTCTCCTGTAAGGCCAGTTTGTTTTGTCGATCCAGTTATTTCTAAACCTGGAAGAACTTTGCTTACAAGAGTGGCACAATGCTCAGCACAACACATTGCATATGTGAATTCCCTACTGTAAATTTTGATTAGAACTTTTTCTCTGACTCGGTCAGTTCTGAGGATTGTCTTGGAAGTTTAAAATGTATCTTAATTTTGTCAAGTGTGGCATCAAGCTCTGCCTTATATATAACAGTATTTATTTGCTTCCAGTCACATTTTACTTCCCCCTTCCTTTTCTTTTCATTGTTCTTAAAGAGAACACTTTCAATAACAAAAGAGTTGGAGATTGGTAAATGATCTAATACCGATAGGCTAAAGTCAAGATGGCTTGAGCCATTTGCAGTCACGCCATTCAAGCAGAGCATGAAATAAAGCAAAATCGTCACTCCAGAGGTATAAACATACGTGTATGAATGGTCATTTGGGACAACATACAGATTGGAAAGAGAAGACAGAGGTATTTGACATTTTGAGTGACCTGAAACTGAGAGGTCACAATTCTCGCTCCCAGCGAGAATAACTTGTACCATAGTAATTAGCAGAAAAAAAAATCTTAGGCATCGGTGCTGACTTAGAAAATTTTGCCTTTAACATTATTCTCATCTGTGATACCTAATAAATCCACATCAATCTATATGACCTTTCTAGAGATCTCTCTAGAGATATAGATATTTAGTGCACTTTTATTTACAAAATGACTATATTAAAATATCACAAATTGTTCTTAAAAATACAAAGTACTTCTAACAAAATAAATAATGATTCTTTCTAAATACAATTATATCCCAAAAACTCAAAAATTGCTCTAAGAAATTTGTATAAGGAAAAGACGCATATTATGCTAAGAAAATGCTAGAGATCTATTTTGTCCAATTGGCGAGGGGTGTATGGAAACAGCCATGAAATCATTAATTCAAAGAGTAAATAAATCAATTTCAAGAAGATATCATACACAATATGTCATCTAGATATACTTTCAGTTTCTCAACAATTTACTTTTGGAGCAATTCTTTTCAAATTTAATTATGACACGTCATATAACTTTAATCAATGTTTGTTCTCCCAATCACAAAATTTTCATAATTATAACACTCAACAAAAAAAGAGTATCTACATTGACAAGCATACTACTGAGAGATCTAAATTCGCTCCGTTTGTGTCAATAGCTCCGTGCTTGGATGCCCACAAGGATCTTATTGATGAATTTTCCTCTATCCATTTAATAAAAAGGAGACTTAAATTTCATTTAGTTCAGGATTATTTTTAATTGATCATCTTTTTAATATGGCAAAGTTATTTGTATGGTTTGTTGCTCTGGGTGAATGTGGGTCTCTCAGTTATCTTTTAGAATTAATTTATATTTAATAATATTTCGTCATATTCGTTCTAAAATATTTTGTCAAAATCATCAAGGAAATTTACTTGCATTGGATTTCAAGTGGAATTACAGAAAATACTGAAAGAGTGTTTGAATAAAATTTAGTTTTTAGATTCTTTTAGTTGTTTTTATAAATCACTTTTCGAAGTCATCCGAGTTTAAAAAAACGATTTTAAAGGATTTAACTCCTCAAACAAAATTTTCCTAATAACGAAATGTAAAATCTGCTGACTTGGAAGGGGGCACACTCTTATGAGTACTTTATTTTTATGGCGAGAATAGCTCAACTAGATATCCCTTCAGTTGGATCTTTCTATGACAGTTTCCTCAACCGTTACTGTAAAATTGAAACATATGATTTTGCTAAGCAACAGAGGGAAAAAAGAGGGGTAGAAAAATGGGGGAATTGCTGTATATTGTGTATATTGCATTTGTCAAGCGATGTTTTAACATCGTTAGATATCGTAAGTAAAAACACTCGTAAGAATTACGAAGAACTTAAATTAGATTTAGAAAATTATTTTTCGACACCTAATATGGCAATAGAATTATTTCGACTATAAGTGAATGAAAAGTGGCCCTATGAACGATATAGATCAGCATTTATTTTTAGAGCGATTAATGAGGAATGGATATGTTTTCAATTGAAATCACATTCTTAAAGCCAATGCAAAGTGGTGAACATTTGGATACAGTTTTATTGGAAATTCTGTTCACCCTAAAGGAACGTCTCATTACTCTATTAAATAATAAAACAAGTTTTTTCAACTGAAAGTAAGGAGCGACATTACTTTCAGTTGAAAAAACTTGTTTTTTTATTTAATTTCAGAACGTTTTTGAATCAATGCATGTTTTGATTTTGGCTCTCCGCAGAGAAATAATTAAAACAAAATTTGCATATTTTTTTGGGCTAAATGGCTTTCTCATAATTTTGATCGAATGATTTTGAGAAAAAAAGAGCGAGGAAGCCTAGTTGCCCTCCAATATTTCGGTTAATAAAAAAGGCAACTAGAACTTTTAGTCTTTTACGAAACTTTTTATTAGTAAAAGATATACGTAACTTATAAACTAGCTTACGTAAAGAATTTTTTATTCTCATGTTTTTATTGCACATATGAGAGGTTTCGCCCCCTCGTCAGTACCTCTCTCTTTACACTAAATCTTAAATTTTGGCCCAATTCATTAAGAATGACCCCTGTATCACAAAAGCCGTAGAATAAATAGTTGACATTACTAAAAAACTTTAGCCTAAAGAGCGAGGTATTAGGAGGAGGTGAGCCCCTCATATGGGTAATAATTTCTGTTCGTTTGAAGTTTTAATGCTGCTCCTTACTTCCAGCTGAAAAAAACTTTTCATATTTATTTTTTCATTGTTTTTTTTTTAAATAATGCTAGTAAATCCTGCGCTCCCTTAATGGAAATTTTCTTCCCCCATGACAAATTTCTCGATGGAAAGTTCCCCCAGTATATCCCCCTCTCTTCATCCCCTTCCCCCCAACCAAAAAATCCTCCTGAAAACGCCTGTACACTTCCCAATAACCATTACTATAAGTAAGAACTGGTCAAAGTTTGTAACTTGTAGCCCCTCCCACGGGGACTGTGGAGGAGTAAGTCGTCCCCAAAGACATAGTTATAAGGTTTTTCGACTACGTTGAATAAAATGGCTATCTCAGAATTTTGATCCGTTGACTTTGGGAAAATAATTAGCGTGGGAGGGGGCCTAGGTGCCCTCCAATTTATTTGGTCACTTAAAAATGGCACTAAAACTTTTCATTTCCGTTAGAATGAACCCTCTCGCAACATTCTAGGACAACTGGGTCGATACGATTACCCCTGGGGAAAAAAACAAAAAAAAACAAACAAATAAACACGCATCCGTGATCTGCCTTCTGGCAAAAAATACAAAATTCCACATTTTTGTAGATAAGAGCTTAAAACTTCTACAGTAGGGTTCTCTGATATGCTGAATCTGATGGTGTAATTTTCGTTAAGATTCTATGACTTTTAGGGGGTGTTTCCCCCTATTTTCTAAAATAACACAAATTTTCTCAGGCTCGTAACTTTTGATGGGTAAGACTAAACTTGATGAAACTTATATATTAAAAATCAGCATTAAAATGCGATTCTTTTGATGTAGCTATTGGCATCAAAATTCAATTTTATAGAGTTTTGGTTTCTATTGAGCCGGGTCGCTCCTTACTACAGCTCGTTACCACGAACTGTTTGATATATTGTGGTAAATACAAACTGCTAAACACCATTGATGCCTGTAGTCTCTCTGACATTGCCAACGTTGAGGAAAATAAAAAACGGAGCATTTTTGGTTCATTGATGGGGAGATACCCTCTGAGCAGCAAGGTTCAGTGAAATATTTCATATTTCCGTGTATTAATAGATCTTTTATAATTGATTTTTTGAGTGCTTATAATCATTCGATAGTGAACGGAAGGATGCATTGGACTCCATGAAAATATGATTGCAAATCTTATAACCAAATCAGAACATTCTTGTGCTTCGTTAATTTATTAATATAAATGATAAAGACCAGTCTCAAAATTACAGTGATCCAAAAAGCAGTACAATTTGACCAAAACATACGAGTTCATTTAAGAATACATTTGTATAAAGAATCCTTAGAAGCTAAATCCGAATATGCAAAAGAAATATTCAAATTAATGATATATTTTACTTTCCGAAAAAAGTGCGAATCCGTTTACAAGAGTCGTGTGATGTTGTAACTGATTCAAAGGAATTCACACAAATTTTTGCAGATCAAAAATTTCAAGTTATTTATTATTATTGATCCAAATATGATACTTTTATTTCAAAAAAAGAAATGTCCTTTGAAATGAAAACATAGCCACGGGAAGTTAAATCTTGGTGGTACTTGAGAAACTCGTGTTGGAATTTTTCATTAACTTTGCAGAAGCTCTATGGCACGGGGAGAAAAATAGAACTATACAACGATGACACTTTGTTTCTCTATTTAAAAATTATAGCAGATAATTTAAAGTGCAATTTGGTAGCTAGTAACAGCATCATTCGCTCTCGAATGTGCTCTATAAATTAGAAGGGAGAGGTGTAACCTGAGCTCATGGAACTCAGAGTTCCAATTCAGTTCTTGTGTTTTAAATCAGAAACAATTTTACTTCCAGAGTTGTGTTTGTCAGCCCCAAACCTTATTCTATTTTTATACGCAATGAGAAAATATAAAAATGATTTAAAGGTGATTTAACTCGCCATGTTAATGAGAACTTCGACATGAGTGCTTACCGTGATCATGTAAAATAATATTATTCCTAGAAAAAAATAGTGGCAATTCGTTCACTTAATTATAGAAATTACAAATTTAATCATGATAAAACAGCCATGACTGCCATTTCTGTAGATATTAAAGCTAATAAAAATGAATAAATCTCATGAAGGGGAAGAGTTCAGTTTACCATCGCAGCTGAGGTTAGGTGGAGGATTGGGACTTAGGCTGACTTCAACTATTTTTCTTAATGATTTAGAGAAGATATTTTTGTTTTGTATTCTTCAAATGTAGCTTTTTACCTTGTTTTCTTGTGTATTGGTGAGAAGTTTTTAAATTTAGATTTCAAGTAAAAAAAACGAATGTTAAGTCACTTTTCAGTAGTCTTATTAAAGTGTATTTCTTTAGAGCATATATTTTTGATAGTGATTTTTAAATGAACTTGTATGTTATTTAGTGAGTAAATAATTAATGTTGTCGTACGTTCTATATTATAGACTAATTTTGAAAGGAAAACCTAATATTTGATCTCTTCCAGTAAGTTTATCATAAATATTAATAATATATATCGTTGTATATTATTTTCTGTAAATACCAATGTTCTTTTCATTTTGATAAGTCATATTCTTTTAATTGTTCTGTTCCTTCAAATTTTATTAATTTTTATTAACATTAATGTGGTCTCTAAATTGAATGCATCCATTGCAATCAAAAATGTGGTAGTAACGCAGGGGCAGTACCTTAACCCCATCTCTTTAGACATACATCTACCATAAATGGTAGCCATGGCATTTTTCTCCAGTCTAACTGTGTAATTTTTATTATGAAGTGAACAATTGATATTGCTTTTGCTCTGAGAATAATATTTTTTTCACCCAACTATGGCAAGCACTCATGTCTGTGTTTTCATTAGCATCGTGAGCTTCAACACTTTTACATCGCATTTTCATTTCTTCATTGTGTGTAAGAATAAAACAAACTTTGGGGCTCATAAGCAAACCTCTGGAAATGAAATCGCATTCAGTTGCTGATTTGAAATACAGTAACTAATTTAGAGCTTGAAGTTTTACTAGCTCTTGACACATGTTTCTCTCCCATTTCTTATAGACTATTCAGGAGTTAATTTACTGTATGTAGCTATATAATTTTCTTTTTAAAAATTTGTTTTAATTTCTAACAAGAAGGAATCTACGTCAATGTGACATAATTCCATTTGCTGCTCGCTGGGCGACTGAGCTTTGACTGCATTAAAGAAAAATTCCAGCATAAGTTTCTTGGATATATAAAAGATTGAACCTCCTGTGGCTTGTTTTTGCTTAAAAGGAAGTTTCCTTTATTCAATGTAAAAGTAATATATTTGAAGCAACAATTGTAAATGACTTTGAAGTTTGATATGCAACGACTAGTGTGCATGTCATTAAATCAGTTACAGCATCACAATGGCTACGATTGCAAATGAATTCAAAAGTTTTTCTAAAAGCAGAATTTAAATTTATTTGAATAATATTCTTTTCCAAATATATCCATAAAAGTAGTCATATATGTTGTTTGGTTAGATTGTATTGCTTTGGGAAACTCTGTTATTTTCAGCCCGGTCACTATAATCCATTATAGTAAAAGATGATTCACAACAATGTCCTATTTTGGTAACAAATCTGCAATTAAAATGTCTTTTATGGAGTCCATAACACCCCTTCTTCCATTGAAAAACGATTGTATAGATTCAAAGAATAGATCGTCACACACCTATTAATATACATGAATACGAAATCTTTCAATGAATCATGTATAGTTAAATAAATTGGTCGTAGTGAGGAAGATTTTGTTGTCTTAATATGGATGGTAAACTTCCGTTGAAGGTGGTACTGGGTGCCGTCCCAACGAGTATTAAAACTAGGTAAGAGTTTCCATAGGATGGACCAGACTAATTATATTTGGCGTTCTACTGGTATTTTAAATTTACTTATATAACGTTGTAGAAATGTTTGGTATAATATGATTGCATGACTAAGAAACAATACACCAGTCTATATTTGCCGTATTTACATGTCACAAGAACTATTTATCCCACAAACTGTTCGATTACAATAACACAATTACAGACTATAAGATATTAGGCCACTTACAACATTCGAAGATTTTCCTAAAAAAAGGAGCACGGGTCAACCAAACAATGAATTGCATAAAAAGTTTCTCGATACCAAAAAATTATATTTTATACCATAGATCAGCCACGTCTTTCCAGGCCAGAGACGTACATATGCAAGGATGTGGGTCTTTTTCAATTTCTTGTCAAAGACTGCAAATACCAAGATGTTTGGCTGTTTTACAGTTAATATCCCAACCTTTATCATAGTAACAAGTTGTATTTCAAAGCTTAAAATAATTATTTTGCGAATTAATGTTTATTTTACTAAAATCAAATTCTGACTTATGTGGTTAGCTTACTACAGTTCTTCTCACCGTTATATGAGTTTCCCCCAACTCTTTGTATTTTACTTCAAACCAACAATTTAAGTACTTTGAACATGCTTCTGATGCTGGCATTGCTGAATTGTTGAATATTTTGCTTACGATCTTCATTGTTTTCTTCGGGATATCTTGATGGCTAATTCCCGATATTTAATAATATCAATTTTTTATCTATATTTGTTGTTTGTCTTCTTGATCCTGTTTTGTCCTGTACGTGTTTTTCACGTTGACCATAAACTGCTGCTTCTACAAGAAAGGTACAGGGTCACACCCTTTCTAATATGTATCTTCTGTTTTATTATGACCAACTAATGCCCTTACCAATAAGATTTAAAGTTTTTTTAGAAGCAGCTTGAACAATTTGTGGTTAAATTTAATTACTATTAGTAATTAATTTATTTTGATAGAGTGGTTCATCTAATAATTGTTTTCCAGTCTTAGAAGTTCCTTGAACAAAGTAAACATATTTAACAGTTACAATTCAAAAATCCAAGATTTATCGTTTTCTAAACGAATATATACCTTTTTTTCAGCTAATTCAATAAAAACTTTACTAGTAACTTGGACAATAGATTTAAAAAAGCTTGGGATAGAATTTTCAGACTTTTCACCTTCTCGTCATAGCATCATTGCAGTAGTATCTCTTTGGTGCTTGATCACCATAAGAAGCGTCAGGCAGTCTCGATAGCAGTTTTTCTTATGATTTTCTTGGAGCTAATAGGTTTGTTAAGAACAATTAAACACAAAAATGTATTATTTATAACAACAATCATTTTTGCAGCCACAAGTTTCTTTTTGGCCCTTCCATGATTCAAAAGGTGGCCCTTTTCCAAGGTTATATTTTCTCTTCTTCGCATTTTTCTTTTTTTTATTCGCATTGTTTTAGTAGCGGTGGACTTCGCTTGTCTTTGTATGCATTAACATGTATCAATTCGCAAGAAAGTTGGCGGATTTTATTGAAGGGGGAGGGCCTTGCCTATTCCAGCAATTAGTAATATTTTTTCCAAATTTATAAAATTCTCCATACAGCAGCATTCTATTAGCTTTTAGTGGTTCTTATAGCACCAATATTTTAGATTTCCAATTGAGATATTTGACTTCAATACTTGCAAATTACTGTGTCCAAAATACCATAATTTTGGAAATTTTTAGGCTAATTATTACCTACAATGAATGAGTAAAACAATTGGCAGATTCCATGAAAACGCTAATATTTTTACATCAGAAATATTCTCTAATAGCGCCTTGTTTGAAACCAACAGAAATTATTTCAGTCTCTTTGTTTGTTTGTTTTTTACTCAAGGGGGTCAAAGTTATTTCGTTTTTGTTTTTTGGGTTGACACAGGTGACAACCTGAAATTTAAACAAAGAGTTGCCCTTGCCAGCTCAGTTGATTTGACCTAAACAATCTCTACAGTTAAAATTATTACCTTGAAACTGCTGCAATTTACATTTGACAATGCTGCTTACTTTTGGAATTTTTACAAAGAATTTTGTCATTGGCATTTGTCCGTTGGGTAATTTTTTGACTATAGCTTATTTTTTATTGGTTTCGGTTTCATTTTACTCTCACTTTTTTTGAATTCTAAAATTATTAAAAGTTTCACTTGAATTTTCAGTGTTTTAATTTTCCTTGAAATTTTTAATTTAATTTATATTTATTAAATAATAAAATTCTATTGATTTTACTTGTTCTTTCCAAAAAAACTTATTACATTCTTAGTAATTATTACAAGAAATCAGCCAGTTTTTTCCCCATTAATATCAATTCTTACCATCCAAAGTTTCTTTTTTTTATAATTTTCAAATTTTTTTTGAAATTTATTTTATTATTTTCAACAAACTCTCCCAATAACGCAAACCTATACTTTTTTTGTTTCTTCATAAATTAATGCTCGGACCTATTTAATGCCTATATCCATTTTTAAACCAAGTTTAGTTTGGGTAGGGGAGATGCAATGTGTTTTTTATATCGATATACATAGCAAAAGAATTGCCTTCTAATGCTGATTAATAATAAATACATTTACTCATCAAAAATTAAAAGCCTAAGTACTAATGATTACAGTGAAACGGTTAAGTCACTGTTTGCTGGCTCCCGAGAAAAATTTTTAATTGATTTTGGAAACAAATTACTTGAAGGCTGTTAAGGGGCTCTTCATCTTGTTTCAATTGATACATTAATAAACGGTTTATTCCGTTGATATTTCTTCGCTTTCGGTATCAGCTACTGATTAATTGATTAAATCAGCAGATAATACTTGGTAACTCCCTAGATTATTGGGTCTTCCCTGATTGTTTATTATATGTTATTATATCTATTTGACTTAAATTTACTGATTTATAATGAGACTCCACAGGAAGGTGGTTTTGAGCATTGCTAAGCAAAAACCAATCATTGATTAACAGTAAGAGTGGACAAGAATTATCAATATTGTTTACAAACAGGATAAATTATTTTACTTGTTTTTCCAAATGCAGGCTTATAGTCAATGTAAGCAAGCACAACTGTTTGCATAAACTTGTTTGCTTCTCATCTATATTACTCAAAAGCAGCCATAGTTTAAAATTTATATTTGGCCTTTATTCTGACATATTTCGTACAGCTTGTTCAGCATTTGAACTTTTGCTGACACCTCTATTGTGTCTGTAGAATTGAAGGCCCTTTCTTTTAGATAGGTCGGCTTTTCTTATGGCCTCTCCCTGTATCTTCATTGCATATGATCATCGGTTTCTTACATTGGTGGTCTTGGGCCTCATGTAGGCTACCTATTTCAACAGGTTAACAATTATTTTGCTTCCTTCAGCGACTTCTGCTAATCTTCCGGATTTTTCTGCTTTATTAGGTTACTTTTTTCCATCCCTCTCCTCAAGTTCTTTAAGTAACATTTTTACATCTTTATCTTTTCTTTGCTTGTGATACTCCATAGCTAACCGGGTATTTGGGTTAGCTTTAGGTTATCTTAAATTTCAATTTTAAAGGTAATTCTAGAAGTTATTGCGTCCAAAAATGCCATATTTCGAGGTGGCTCTGCTCAAAATATACTCAGAAATGGCAGTTTCGTACCTAAAAATGTTCTGAGAATAATTTCTTTGTTTCCTCCACTAGATTTTAGTAGTATTACCTTAAAATGGCAAGTCTTTAGCATGTAGGTGAAGTTAGGCTGAATTAGAAACCTATTTAATAATATTATGCCTCAAATTCTCCTATTTTTACTAAAGTTTCCAATCTGCTGTTAGATTTTTCTTTGTGTTTCATCTTCTGGTAATGCTTACGGCTCTTTCAACCTGTGATTTTTTAATACGCCTTATTATACGATAATACAATAATACGCTATGAATTAAAAATGGAATAGTTTTGGGAAAAGTCAAGTAATGGCCAATTGTAGAAAAAGCCAACACGATAGTTCAATTAAGTGGGCATCAAGTCAAGGTTAATTTTACTCCTTTCATAGCCGTTGTTACTGTCTCCCACGTCTGTTACACCTCTCATTTATGTCCCTACAGTTTACAAGCATGGAACACAAAAAAACAAAGATTCTCAACTTTTGGACCCTGCAACTTCTAACAGATTTGTTCTTTACCTTGCATACTAGTTTTTGGGAGGAAAATTTAACAGACTTTATTGAACCAAATTATAGCCACTCGTTTCCAATCAATTGAGTAACTTTCTAAGTTAAGCAATATATCTTAACTTCTTAATGGCCTGTGATAACATAAAGAAAGACAGCGACCAAAAATTAGATTTTTAAAGGCCAATCAAAAATACTGAAGAAATACAGAAAGTGAATATTAAGAGAGAACAACCGCCTCCCCTTTTCAGCGCGAGCAAAATAATATAATCAAGGAAATGCCAAAGAAAAAAAGCAAAAAATGTGATTAGTCACCAAAACCAATTATAACCAACAAAAAGCTGCCAAAAATTGAAAATAAATAAAATTCAATAAGAGACCAAATTTTACAAGAATTAAAATCAAAAACTTAACAAAGACAAAATGAGTCATTCACTAATATTCGTGATTTGCACAAAATCCAAACAATTCTGAATTAACATCGCCGGATACTAACGAACAACTTAGAAATAAAAGAAAAAATTCATTCGCTCAAACAATCCAGCAATTACATAAATCGGAGAACTAGGTTACCTAATATCTTATTTTAACCATTTTAATTCTTTTGGATACGCCTTGGGACCTAACGGGATGATGAATCGTTTGATTGTATGATTAGGAAATTGTTGCAATGTTTATTTGAGTGATTACTAAAAGACCAGCTTCTCTTTTGAAAAAACAAAAATACAACTAATTTATTCTTAAATCACCTGAATATCTGTTCAAAGCTAGACCTAAATGTTGATATATAAATTTCAATAGCTTCCTTGTAGTGCTGGACAATACCTTTCTCATGTGAAATTAAGTTAGCTCGGTTAACTATACCAATATGGTATGGGTTATCAAATATCCGTTCTGCAGGGTCGGAGTCAAAATTTTTTTGTTTTTTGCTTTTTAAAGGTTTAATTAACTGAGGTAGGGTTCTGAGTTGATCTTTCCGTAGGTCGTTGATCAGTTCTTCCGATGTAGCTAAGATCCCAAGAGCAAGGAATTCTGTAGAAACTGGAGTATTCCCCTAACAGCATAGGGTCTTCACCTTGATTGATTTGAGAACTGATACTTTTTATGGGTGTATAGTAAGTGTAAATATTATTTTTCTTAGATTTTTGGAAGTGCAGCCTGAAATCCCCTTACGGTACAGAAGACTAATATAAATTAAATTTTCCCTTTGTTTTGCGTTTACTGTGTCACTATATGATCAATTTTTTAGTAATAATAATAATAATATTTATTACCCACAAATATACAAAAGTATAAACAGTGGAGTACAGAGAAAAAATTAATAAACAAAGCAAAAACAAAAGTACACGTAACTCAACAATGGCAAGCACAATAAATCTAATATAACAAAGAAAAACAGTATAATAAGACAGACTAACAGATCAGTAGAACATATGAAGTAAAGCTCCATTGATAACTAGAAATATTTACAAACACAGTGTAGGCCGCCACTCTTCCTTCACATTCATCAGTTTATTAATAACCCACTAAGATAGCCCTATGAAGAAAAGAAAAGGCAAACAAATTAACAAAAAACCAAAAAAAAGAAACTAAATACTTATCCTACATAATACATAAATAACAAGAGAAAATATAACTAAACTAGAAAGATAACTTATAAGAAGAAGAAGATTATGGCAGCATCGCCCCATACAGGGAATTATTCTTGCAGAGAGATCAGACATAGCGAGACAGCCAATTTTGGATGGCCAGGTGTGCATCAAGAATGCCATATCTTTCAATAATCCAAGAGTTTTTAGTCCAGGGTGGTAGGCCTAACAAGAACTTACAAAAACGGTAAAACAGTAATACATTATTCAATTAAAAAATTTATTAACTTATTTGGATAATCGTTCCAAATTAAATATCTCTAAGGTAGTTAAGCTCTGGAACTAGGAAACGTGGTGAACAAACTTGCAATGGTCTGTCAACTAGAGAAGTGACCACTCCTCTTTTCACAGTATGAGAATAAATAGAAGAATGCTTTAAATAACGGTCACTATGTTTGTCTTTTCTATATACCCCAAACTCAGGGCACGTATCATTTGGGTGATCCAGGATATCAAAGAAAGGAAAACACCTTTATACCTCTGATCCCTGAATAAATCTAAGTTTTGGATCCAAGGAGATAAGCAAGTGAAGAAAATATCCTGAAAATTCATGACTATGCTCCCAGAAATAAAAGAAAATCGTCTTTAAAACGAACCCAAAATTCCAGCTTAAATAAAACCTTACAAAACACCCCTCTATTTAAGGTTCGATATCAGCCTCTAATGATGAAAGCCATTAGTTCTACCCATTGGAAGCCCGTTTTTCCGTTTGTGATATATGCCTCTAGAATGAATATAAAAAGAAATTTTTGTTGCAAAAGGTTGTAAGTGAAAGAAGTGTCTGATTCGAAAGTGTTGATTTTTCTGATATAGATGGGTTAGTACTAAGTCTATGCTCCAATATCAGTTTGGCCTTTTTTGGATCACAATTAGTGTACATTGAGTCCGCATAAGAACTGCCACTTCTTGTAATTGGTTTGACCAAATTTTGGTTTACCCTGGAAACGAAATCACTAGAGTTTTCAATAAAGGATTTTTTAGCCTTAATTAGTTGGTGAAATATAACTGATAGGAAGTTTCCTATTTTGTCTCTTTGAGAATTAAATAAGGAAACAATCGGTAGAAGGGGATTACCAGGCCCAATAATTTTAGGAAGATTTTAAAAACGAGGAGACGTGCACCCATGTGGGTAAAAACCAAGTTTTCACTGTACAAAAACCCAAGTTTTTGTACAGTAAGTTGATCTGTGATTTCATCTGTTACTTTTAGATAAGAAAGCTCTTTTTGGACCTTGTGGACAAAATCTTTTGGGGAATCGGTAGCTAATTGTTCATATGTGATAGAATCATCTAAATTTTTTCTTAATTTTTGTGTCATAATCATCTGAATCAAATGAAACAAAACTATTCCCTTTATTTGCTTTAGTAATAATTCTGGAATGACCTTAATGTAGGGAATATAACACTAAGTCTTAGTTTTCACAAAAAAAAAAATTCAAATTGGGATTATGAACAGAAGGTGAATCAAACAAGGTTTTACAAATCTGTGCTCTAACCTCAGGAATCTCCCAACCTCAGCATGAGACTGATGAAGTGGCTTTCTAGGTTCACGATAATTTCACTATAAGGTGTTTTCGAGGGGACTGTTGAAAATATCAATCCATTCGACAAAACCTGATTTTACTCTGTTGCGAGTAGCATGAAACTAAAATTTATTACAACAAGACCAGTAGACACTTTTGGGACAGAACGTGGATTACTAGAGGACTTTTCCAATTTTAAACGCTGGAATTTATCAGAAAGTCTTTATCTAGAAATTCAAAGATCATGCTGAAAAGAATTTAAAGCAGTAGCCTTAGTTTGATGAAAATCAGCATAAGAAAGAGTACAAAACAGATTCTCACTTATATCTTAAGATTTCCTGATCTAATCGGTAGCATTTGCTTTTGCCAACACTAGTCACATGATTTAAGATACCAAACCATATACGTTTGATAAATTGCGAAGGGAAATTCAGTTTATATCAGTCTCCTACACTTTAATAGGGTTTCATTGTCCAGCACAAGCAAGAAGCTGTTGAACTTCACAGACACTAGCAACTAGGTCTAGTTTTGAACAGAGATTCAGGTGATTTAAGAATAAATGAGTTATGTCTTAGTTTTCTCAGATGAGAAGCTGATACTTCTCTTAATCAATTACTTTTAGAGCACATAATCGAACAAGTTATCAACCCCTTGGGTCTCAAAGGGTGTCTACAAGAAATGCAATGGTTAAAATAAGAAATCAGGTGAGCTAGTTCTAGGTAGGGGAGAGTCGGGTAAGACGGACCGGGGGGCAAGACGGACCTTTTGTCATTGCTCGATTTGAGCGTCACCTTTTTGTCACTTGTAGAGCTAGAAACAACGGCCATCTAGTGGCAAGTTTCGGAGCGAAGTCCGAGAGTTGAAGCAAATCTTGTCTTCGAGAAAAATATTTTTATTCGTTTTCACATTCTCGAAACCAGCTTTTGAGGTAAATGTTTTTCTTTTCTGGTGTTTCTAATGTTCTGTTTTATACTGTGGTAATTTTTCTTACAAATATAGAGGTCTAGGAGAGTGTGTGAGACATTAATTTTTTTCATTGCAGTGCCATCTTATGTTATAATTTTTAACTATTCCGAAAAAGCAGGTTTAGGGTAAGATGGACCACAGAGACAGCGGGTAAGACGGACCGGTCCGTCTTGCCCCCTGTCATCTGGGATCTTTTTCGAAGTTATTATTTTTTACGTATTTTGTGAATATTGTGTTGCATTTATTGTTCCCGCATGTCAATTAGAAATATATTAAGCTGTCTCTCTTTTGCAGAATGGGAAAGTATACTAGGAAAACCACCCGCGGTTTCCATGACCAGGACTTACTTAGAGCAGCTGCTATGCGAGTTAAATCTGGTTTGCCGCTTCGCAAAGTTTCGAAAGAGGTTGGTTTGCCACGAAGCACAGTGCGAACAGCAGTTGCAAAACTCGACGCAGCAGAAGATCCCCAATCAGTGGAGTTGGCAACTACCTTCAACTTTAAAAGTGTGTTCTCAGCAAACGAAGAGATACTTCTGAAGGACTATATGATCACGGCACAGCACATGCATCATGGACTTACGAAAAAGGAAGCAGGTCAGCTTGCATATGAATATGCCCAGGCCAAAGGGAAGAATATGCCGAAGAACTGGACTGAAAATAAGTGTGCAGGAAAAGACTGGATGAATAGCTTTATGAGTCGTGTTGGGCTTTCCCTAAGGTCCTCCGAAGCGACAAGCCTTGCCAGAGCCATCAGCTTCAACAGGACGAATGTCAGCGAATTCTTCAATAATTTAGAAGAGCTGCTTATAAAGCACAAGTATCCGCCGAATAGAATATATAATCTTGATGAGACTGGAGTAACCACCGTTCACAAGACACCAAAGGTGGTTGCAGAAAAGGGATCAAAGCAAGTTGGACGCATTACTTCGGCTGAGCGAGGGATGCTGGTAACAGTCGTAGGGTGTATCAACGCAGCTGGCCAGTCGATAGCCCCTTTCTTTGTCTTTCCACGAGTGAACTGGCTTCAAAGTTTTCCCAATGGCACGCCCCCTGGAAGCCCAGGAAAATGCCAGCCGTCTGGATGGATGACAGCCGAAATCTTCCCGGATATGATACGCCATCTGATCTCCCAAACCAGTTGCTCGCCCACAAATCGACTTCTGCTGATTATGGATAACCATGATTCGCACGTCTCATTGAACGTGGTTAATCTTTGCAGAGAAAACGGCATTGGCGTTTTAACGCTTCCGCCACATTGCAGTCACAAGCTGCAGCCTCTTGATGTTTCTGTTTATGGGCCATTCAAGCGATACTACAATGAAGCAGCTAACTCGTGGATGATTTCGAACCCAAACAGGAGGATTACCATTTATGAAATCGGAATATTCGTTGGAATCGCTTTTCCAAGAGCTTTCGTCATGGAAAACGTACTAAGAGGGTTCCAAAAAACAGGAATATACCCTTTCAATAGGAACGTTTTCCAAGATCATGACTTTTTCAGCGCCTTTGTGACAGACCGACCAACACCAGAGACGTCTCCTATGACAGGCCAGTCTGCAGTTCCATCAACCAGCCCTGGCGACGAGAGCTTGAATAACGACGTGCTGCCAACTACCAGTAGCTCAGTGATTTCTGCGACTATGCCAGTGACTCCAGAGTCGGTTCGTCCTCACCCTAAGGCGAGTTTCTATGCAAGAGACGGAAAAACGTCTAGGAAAAGAACAAAGTCCAAAATTCTGACGAACACACCTGAAAAAAACAGACTGGAAGAAGAATTTGAGTTGAAAAGAAAAAAATCAGAAAAGAAAGCTCAAAGAAAACGGCCTGAAAAGAGAAACCTCTCCAAACAGCCTGGGAACGGGGAAGACAGCTTCGATGAACATATCGCGCTGGATGATGAAAGTGATGACAGCTTGCATTTGGATGGGTCAAAGGAGGAGGAGTTTCTTGATGGAACCGAACCAAAAAGTGGGGATTTCCTGGTTGTGAAAGTGCCGACCAAGAAGAGCTTCAGGAATTATGTTGGAGTTGTGTGTGATTGTGAATCTGATGGTTTCCAAGTTCAGTTTTGGAAGCGATTATCTCCATCGAGCAAATTCACGGCAACTGAAGAGATGAGCTTCGTGCGAAAAGAAGAGGTCATCATGAAGCTGCCAAAACCGACCCCTTCGGGCGGAACGACGAGACAGTCGGCTCAGTTCGTTTTTCACGTAGTTTTGGCCTCGTACAGTGTTTAAATATAGTTATTTGCTAACTTTTTACTTTTTTACTTACTACTAGTATTTTAAGTATTCGAAATAAAATTGTTTAGAGACAAACAATCTTTTTGAGCAATTGGGTCCGTCTTGCCCAAAGGGCTGGTCCATCATATCCTATGGGGTGGGTAAGATGGACCTTTTGACCAACTTCAGTTTTTTTTTATCTGGGCCCGGAAATACGGCTGATTTATGTGTGAAGAAGGTTTCTTTACGTAACTCAATGTTTTGGGGACAAGTTAGACACCTTTCGTCAGTCGTTGCTTGTTTCCAACCTCTTCCGCAGACGAAAAACCAAAATGGGGTCCGTCTTACCCGACTCTCCCCTATTACCCAGCACATCAGAAAGGCTGGTGAAATTTATAAACACCAACACTTAAATCTGATTTTCGACGGAAATTTAGGTGATGTAAGATTACATGATTTGTATTTCAGTTTTCTCAAAAGAGAAGCTGATACTATAGTAATCTTTGAAACAAATCTTGAACCATTTCTCAAATCACACAATCAAATACATTATCAATCCCTTAGGTCTCAA
Source organism: Artemia franciscana (assembly GCF_032884065.1). Lineage (NCBI taxonomy): Eukaryota > Metazoa > Arthropoda > Branchiopoda > Anostraca > Artemiidae > Artemia > Artemia franciscana. The sequence continues at coordinate 15,158,159 of NC_088882.1, forward strand.
AGGGTATTCGCGAGAAATTTATTGGTTATTGTTTAATCTACCGATTGTTTCCTTATTTAATTCTCAAAGAGACAAAATAGGAAGCTTCCTATCAGTTATATTTCACCAACTAATTAAGGCTAAAAAATCCTTTATTGAAAACTCTAGTGATTTCGTTTCCAGGGTAAACCAAAATTTGGTCAAACCAATTACAAGAAGTGGCAGTTCTTATGCGGACTCAATGTACACTAATTGTGATCCAAAAAAGGCCAAACTGATATTGGAGCATAGACTTAGTACTAACCCATCTATATTAGAAAAATCAACACTTTCGAATCAGACACTTCTTTCACTTACAACCTTTTGCAACAAAAATTTCTTTTTACATTCATTATAGAGGCATTTATCACAAACGGAAAAACGGGCTTCCAATGGGTAGTACTAATGGCTTTCATCATTAGAGGCTGATATCGAACCTTAAATAGAGGGGTGTTTTGTAAGGTTTTATTTAACCCGGAATTTTGGGTTCGTTTTAAAGACGATTTTCTTTTATTTCTGGGAGCATAGTCATGAATTTTTAGGATATTTTCTTCACTTGCTTAACTCCTTGGATCCAAAACTTAGATTTATTCAGGGATCAGAGGTATAAAGGCGTTTTCCTTTCTTTGATATCCTGGATTACCCAAATTGATACGTGCCCTGAGTTTGGGGTATATAGAAAAGACAAACATAGTGACCGTTATTTAAAGCATTCTTCTATTTATTCTCATACTGTGAAAAGAGGAGTGGTCACTTCTCTAGTTGACAGACCATTGCAAGTTTGTTCACCACGTTTCCTAGTTTCAGAGCTTAACTACCTTAGAGATATTTAATTTGGAATGATTATCCAAATAAGTTAATAAATTTTTAATTGAATAATGTATTACCGTTTTACCGTTTTTGTAAGTTCTTGTTAGGCCTACCACCCTGGACTAGAAAATCTTGGATTATTGAAAGATATGGCATTCTTGCTGCACACCTGGCCGTCCAAAATTGGCTGTCTCGCTATGTCTGATCTCTCTGCAAGAATAATTCCCTGTATGGGGCGATGCTGCCATAATCTTCTTCTTCTTATAAGTTATCTTTCTAGTTTAGTTATATTTTCTCTTGTTATTTATGTATTATGTAGGATAAGTATTTAGTTTCTTTTTTTGTGGTCGTTTTGTTAATTTCGTTTGCCTTTTCTTTTCTTCATAGGGCTATCTTAGTGGGTTATTAATAAACTGATGAATGTGAAGGAAGAGTGGCGGCCTACACTGTGTTTGTAAATATTTCTAGTTATCAATGGAACTTTACTTCATCTGTTCTACTGATCTGTTAGTCTGTCTTATTATACTGTTTTTCTTTGTTATATTAGATTTATTTTGCTTGCCATTGTTGAGTTACGTGTAATTTTGTTTTTGCTTTGTTTATTAATTAATTCTCTGTACTCCACTGTTTATACTTTTGTATATTTGTGGGTAATAAATATTATTATTATTATTATTAAAAAATGATCATATAGTGACACAGTAAACGCAAAACAAAGGGAAAATTGAATTTATATTAGTCTTCTGTACCATAAGGGGATTTCAGGCTGCACTTCCGAAAATCTAAGAAAAATGATATTTACACTTACTATACACCCATAAAAAGTATCAGTTCTCAAATCAATCAAGGTGAAGACCCTATGCTGTTAGGGGAATACTCCAGTTTCTACAGAATTCCTTGCTCTTGGGATCTTAGCTACATCGGAAGAACTGATCAACGACCTACGGAAAGATCAACTCAGAGCCCTACCACAGTTAATTAAACCTTTAAAAAGCAAAAAACAAGAAAATTTTGACTCCGACCCTGCAGAACGAATATTTGATATTGCAGAACCGGGTATTTGGGTTAGCTTTAGGTTATCTTAAATTTCAATTTTAAAGGTAATTCTAGAAGTTATTGCGTCTAAAAATGCCATATTTCAAGGTGGCTCTGCTCAAAATATACTCAGAAATGGCAGTTTTGTACCTAAAAATGTTCTGAGAATAATTTCTTTGTTTCCTCTACTAGATTTTAGTAGTATTACCTTAAAATGGCAAGTCTTTAGCATGTAGGTGAAGTTAGGCTGAATTAGAAACCTATTTAATAATATTATGCCTCAAATTCTCCTATTTTTACTAAAGTTTCCAATCTGCTGTTAGATTTTTCTTTGTGTTTCATCTTCTGGTAATGCTTACGGCTCTTTCAACCTGTGATTTTGATAATACGCCTCATTATACGATAATACAATAATACGCTATGAATTAAAAATGGAATAGTTTTGGGAAAAGTCAAGTCATAGCCAATTGTAGAAAAAGCCAACACGATAGTTCAATTAAGTGGGCATCAAGTCAAGGTTAATTTTACTCCTTTCATTGCTGTTGTTACTGTCTCCCACTTCTGTTACACCTCTTATGTATGTACCTACAGTTTACAAGCATGGAACACAAAAAAACAAAGATTCTCAACTTTTGGACCCTTCAACTTCTAACAGATTTGTTCTTTACCTTGCATACTAGTTTTTGGGAGGTATATTTAACAGACTTTATTGAACCAAATTATAGCCACTCGTTTCCAATCAATTGAGTAGCTTTCTAAGTTAAGCAATATATCTTAACTTCGTAATGGCCTGTCATAACATAAAGAAAGACAGCGACCAAAAATTAGATTTTAAAGGCCAATCAAAAATACTGAAGAAATACAGAAAGTGAATATTAAGAGAGAACAACCGCCTCTCTTTTTCAGCGCGAGCAAAATAATATAATCAAGGAAATGCCAAAGAAAAAAAGCAAAAAATGTGATTAGTCACCAAAACCAATTAAAACCAACAAAAAGCCGCCAAAAATTGAAAATAAATAAAATTCAATAAGAGACCAAATGTTACAAGAATTAAAATCAAATACTTAACAAAAACAAAATGAGTCATTCACCAATATTCGTGATTTGCACAAAATCCAAACAATTCTGAACTGACATCGCCGGATACTAACGAACAACTTAGAAATAAAAGAAAAAATTCATTCGCTCTAACAATCCAGCAATTACATAAATTGGAGAACTAGGCTACCTAATATCTGATTGTAACCATTTTAATTCTTTTGGATACGCCTTGGGACCTAACGGGATGATGAATTGTTTGATTGTATGATTAGGAAATTGTTGCAATGTTTATTTCAGTGATTACTAAAAGACCAGCTTTTCTTTTTTGAAAACGAAAATACAACTAATTTATTCTTAAATCACCTGAATATCTGTTCAAAGCTAGACCTAAATGTTGGTATATATAAATTTCGATAGCTTCCTTGTAGTGCTGGACAATGCCTTTCTCATGTAAAATTAGGTTAGCTTGGTCATTAGGGTCATGTGAAATTAGATATATATATATATATATATATATATATATGTATATATATATATATATATATATATATATATATATATATATATATATATATATATATATATATATATATATATAGATATATATATAAATATGTATATATATATATATATATATATATATATATATATATATATATATATATATACATACATATATATATATATATATATATATATATATATATATATATATATATATATATATATATATATATATATATATTTATATATATATATATATATATATATATATATATATATATATATATATATATATATATATATATATATATATATATATATCATGAAAAGAGAAATCACCAATGCAACAGCACAAACACATAAAAAAAGAGACAGAAGGAGAAAAGAAAGAATATTTTCCTAAATTAGTAATTAATATAGAACAGCACTTGAATGAGGCCTCAACCCTACTCATCAATACAATCAAATAGGTCAAACAGCATAGCCATACACAATCAACCATAAAGAATAATCCATGGACAGGCAGTCATGCCGTCAATAAGTATAAGTCGTCATTCACCAAACAATAGAAACAATAAAGACAAATAAGTCAGAGGCAACAACCCAACACAAAGGCTCATCAGGAGAATACACTTGCCTATAGGGTTTCGCCACATTAAATTCTCTACCCAGTCAAGTGTTGTGGCTACCACAGAATATCCATGGCATCCCCTTGTCAGGTATCACCCCCAAAATAAATGCCTATGAAAAAAAATCCCAGCAAATGTAAAACAACCAAGTAACACCAAAACAAGTTTATCCAAAATGAATATATATATATATATATATATATATATATATATATATATATATATATATATATATATATATATATATATATATATATGTGTGTGTGTGTGCGTGTGTGTGTGTGTGTGTGTGCGTATGTGTGTGTGTGTGTGTGTGTGTGTGTGTGTGTGTGTGTGTGTGTGTGTGTGTGTGTGTGTGTGTGTGTGTGTGTGTGTGTGTGTGTGTGTGTGTGTGTGTGTGTGTGTGTGTGTGTGTGTGTGTGTGTATGTTTTTGTGTGTGTGTGTGTGTGTGTGTGTGTGTGTGTGTGTGTGTGTTTGTTTTTGTGTATGTAAACAAACATTAAAATGCCAAAACTAAAACTAAAAATGTTTAAAGAAAAACTTTTTAAACAGCCCTAGCATCCTTAATTCAAAGAAGTTCAACCGGGACGGATAAACAATATGACTTTTGATGATAAACTCATTCAAACAAAAGAGAACAAAATACTTAAATACAAAGCAAATGGTACTTTTTTGGCAGCTAGTCTCAAAGTACCTTTTTTATACCTAAATCATTAATAATTACAGAAGGTCTTTCAAAAAGTATTGTCTTGATGGGATTATAAAATATATGTCAAGTTCAAGCAGAATCCAAAGAGTTATTAGAATCATTAGAAATTAATGCTTTGTTTATGTCTTCTTTAGGCTAGTGTTGCCGTTTTTCTAGATTATGATGAATTCTGCCAAGATTGTAATTGGAATAGTCATAGACACGTTATTTGATAACCCTCTTTCTGACGAGTAACTTGGGTTTCATATATACCAGAATTTAAGAAATTTGTGATTTTAAAATTATTAGTGAAAACTACGTAAAGGTTATTTCTTGTGAAAACATTTTTTATTTTATTGTGATTTTTGGGATGTACAAAAGATGGATTGAATTTGAGGGCTTCTCAGAAGCCTCAAACTGTTACATGTCTTTGATTTTACGAAAATGGATTTTTAGTCTACGATTAATTATATTTTTGAGAAAATGAATAGGGTATCTGTTACCAAAAAGAATATCTTTAGTAAGATTTATTTCTGTATTTATATATGAACTGGAGTAAATGTTCGGGGTACGATCAATGAGACAAATGACAGCTGCTCTTTTAACTTGTGGGGCTGATTTTAATTAAAATTGAGAAAGCTATTTGCTTACGTTAATTTCCTTTAGATAGTAAAAACCAGTTTATCAGTATTACAAATAATTAACACATATAAAAACGTTAGTTTAATTCAATTTCAATTTCTAGGGTAAATTGCAAATTTCTGAGATGGTCTCGGATACCCAAAAGTTTAATAACCCCCTCCCCCTAATTCAAAAGTGAGATTACGCTATCCATGGAGCGACCCAATAAATGTGTTTAAAAAAAGAATCTAACGCCCAATTTTTAAAGTTCTCGACATAAATATTTGCTAGTAGCAAGTATCCTTTCCATAATATAGAAAGGTAGTGTGGTCTTCGTTGCTAGTTTCTCAGGTATTCATAAGTATTTGCCGATGGTAGTTAAGAATTGTTTGGATTTTGTGGCCAATCGAGAATATTGAAGAATGACTCACTTTATTGCTGATAGGTATTTTATGTTAATTCTTAAAATTTTTGGTATTTTATTGAATTTTAATTATCTTTAATTTTATGGCAGTGTTTTTCGTTGGTTTTGTTGACTTTCCGCGTTTGTTTTTTGGTTTTTCTTCGGCATTTTCCTTAATCATAATATTTTGTTTACGCTGAGGAAGAGGGAAGGTTGTTTTTTCGAAATATTCACTTTCTATATATATATATATATATATATATATATATATATATATATATATATATATATATATATATATATATATATATATATATATATATATATATACATATATTACATTAGTTATATTTTCTAGTTTTTTTTTTGTTTTTTCCTATGCTGAAGATGCCTTGTGGTGTACGGCAAAATATTTTCTTAAGATTTATTTGGCAGAGACCCGTTTGTCGTCCATATATTCATTTCTTCTTTTTTTTATGGCTGGCCTGTTCGGCTTAATATTTTTTTTAAGTCTGTTTCTTGCTATTTACCCAACATATATTTATGTAGCTATCATTCACTTATGTGAATCGTAGATTAGTTTGATTAATTTGAGGATTGTTTTCAATACATAATAAAAATAATTATTCAGAAATTTATAAAGAAACAAAATCCTTGGACGTGATCACAGTGATGAAGAATTGATGCCAATCATCAATATTTAAACTTCAACAAGAGAGAAATGAATATAACCAAATAAATTGGACCTTAGAACAATAAGATATAGAAAAGAAATTAAAAGTTAAATTAAATAGAAAAATAGGAAAATATAAACCCAAAAAGGAGTTGGAACAACATCTCATATGCCTGCTGAGGGCCATACTGTCACTATTTGTCTGGTGATAACAATAAATCTTTAAATAAAAGTTATTTTTTAGTTCCTTAAAACATCAACTATATCAAAAATAAAAATAGAATTTTGAAAAAATAAGGCTAATCAAAGAAATAATAATAAAATATTAAAAGCCGATAAGGCATTGGTTTTTATTCCTGGATGCTACCAAAATTGTTTTACTAATCAATATTAAGATTGTAAAGCTTAAATACACATTTTGTTTCTTTTGTTGGTTGTTTGTATTTGCAGAATAACTCTTCTTAATAAAATTCGTGGGTATGAACTTATATTGAGTTGCAACTTTAGGCCCTATGTCACTGTTTTAGGACTAATACTCTGTTTGATAAGAGAATATAGTTAAACGTCAAAAAATGCATGGTGACAAAGAAGTTTCAATTATTGCAGAATAACTGGATTCCATTGGAGGTACCTGAGATCTCTTGTTTTCCTGTTTTAATCCATTTTAAGTTCTTTGTATATATCTGAGAAGATAAATTAGTCTCCAAACAGCGAAATTAGGACTTATTGCTATATGTAAGGCCAAAAAGAAAGTGATTTAACTGATATTCAAATAAAAATTGGATTGTTGAAATGTTAAAAAAAAATACTATTTTGTTAGCACTCAGCGACATATATATGTATATATATGCATATATATATATATATATATATATATATATATATATATATATATATATATATATATATATATATATATATATATATATAATATATATATTTAATATATATATATATATATATATATATATATATATATATATATATATATATATATATATATATATATAAGTTCAAACATTTTGAACTTAAATAACTGAACTTCAAATCTGACATGCAAAGGGCTGGATGCATGAAACTAGATGATTAGTGTGCTACTTACACAAGTAGAACGATTGGTGAGTCTAGCAAAGAAACATATCTCAAGACGAGTAAAAACGCTTCTAAGCTATGCCTGGGTGGATGAAATTACTAGTAATTCTAGTTTATCTTAGCTTATAAGTTGAGAACTTTCGTTTTTATTACCTTTTTATGCTTAATATGCCATTTCTTTATTATTTCATTTACATATTTTAAAGGATAAAAATATAAAAAAATATAATATATCCCAAGAAAATAATTCAATATCACTTTTAAACACTTTATCAACGAGTAATATGACTGTTCCCTTTTTTTTTACTGAAATTGTGTGACATAAATAAAAGTTTATAAATATTTGCGAATATGAGTTGGTTTTCTATGAAATAAAAAAAGTTGACCATTGTCACTTTTTATTAAGTGAATATGTCCGCTATGCATTCAAATGTCCACTGTTCGATGTTTTTGTCTGGCTCCTTGTTTCAAAGTTAGGCTCATGGGCGATATTTTATTTTTCGGGAACATGAATAGAAGACCTTAAATTTGTCTCTTAACTATACAAACAAGATTGATGAAAATATTAACTTAGATCTAGAGCTGACAAAACAAAAAGGCTACCTTTTTGTTAATAAAAAGCGATAATGATTTACCTCTTCCAATTCACACAAAACCAACTTATAATGACAGATATTTGAATATTCTTTCATAATAATCTATTTCAGTAATAAAAAGGCACAGTCATATAATTTGTTAATAGAGTCTTTAAAATTTGTTCTTTGGGTATACTTATATACTGATATACTGAGGAGACCAACCCAGAGCCATAACACCACAGCAAAATTCACACTAAAATTTATTAATCATCAATCCCAACATCCAGACAAAGAAGTATTTTTGAAATATAGTTTTCTCAAAGAAAATTGGCTTATATAACTTGGGGAAATTTCTACTAAATTAAGTTTTTTTTACAATATAAATAATCTGGCATCTGATTGATAATCTGCGAGGCCAAAAATTTCAATGATTTAAGTGCTATTTAAGTATAGACTTGGGACATTTCAGAGTTAAAAAAAAAGTATTTCCATAGCACTTGCTGATAAATTTAGTGATTTGACATTGAATTATTAAACTTGATAATTTTATATTCAAGGGGTTGGAGACAAGAAAATAGGTGATACGAAGTTTTTTTTACACAGGTAGAAATATTGGCGTGCATAGGCGAGGAACAGTTTTCATTATGAGTAACGATACTTTAATGTCAAACCTGATTTGCGAAAATAAAAATAATTCTAGTTTTTCCTTTTATCAAACAGTAGGTGGTAACGAACTGTAGTAAGGAGTGACCCGGCTCAATAGGAACCGAAACTCAAAAAAATGAAATTTTGATACCAACAGTTACATCAAAAGAATGGAATTTTAGTGATAATTTTCAATATATAAGTTTTTTTTATCAAGATCAGTTATACCCATCAAAAGTTACGAGCCTGATAAAATTTGCCTCATTTTAGAAAATAGGGGGAAACACCCCATAAAAGTAATACAATCTTAACGAAAATCACACCATCAAATTCAACGTATCCGAGAACCTTGGTGTAGAAATTTCAAGCTTTTATTTACAAAAATGTGGAATTTAACATTTTTTGCCAGAAGACAGATCACGGATGCGTGTTTATTTGTTGTTTTTTTTTCTTTGTTTTTTTTTTCCACCAGGGGTGATCGTATCGACTAAGTAGTCCTAGAATGTCACGAGAGGGCTCATTTTAACGAAAATAATAAATTCTACTGCCCTTTTTAAGCTACAAAAAAATTGGGGGGCATCTAGGCCCCCTCCAACGCTCATTTTTCCCCGAACGTCAGCGGATCAAAATTCTGAGATAGCCATTTTATTCACCAAAGTCGAAAAATCTAATAACTATGTCTTTAGGGACGACTTACTCCCCCAAAGCCCCCATTAGAGGGGCAGCAAGTTAAAAACTTTGACCTGTGTTCAAACAGTTCGAGGTAATGAACTGTAGAAAGGAGCGACCTGGCTCAATAGTAAACGAAACTCTAAAAAACGGAATTTTGATTCTAAAAGATACATTAAAAGAATCGAATTTTCATGCTGACTCTAAATATATAAGTTTCATCAAATTTAGTCTTTGTCATCAAAAGTTACGAGCCTGAGAAAATTTGCCTTATTTTTGAAAATAGGGTGAAACACCCCCTAAAAGTCAAATAATCTCAACGAAAATCACACCATTGCATTCAGCGTATTAGAGAACCCTTTAGCAAAAATGTCAAGCTCCTATCTACAAAAATGTGGAATTTTGTATTTTTTGCCAGAAGACAGATCACGGGTGCGTGTTGATTTGTTATTTTTGTTTTTTTCCCAGGGGTCATCGTATCGAATAAGTGGTCCTAGAATATCGCAAAAGGGCTCATTCTAACTGAAATGAAAAGTTCTAGTGCCCTTTTTAAGTGACCAAAAAAATTGGAGGGCACCTAGGCCCCCTCCCACAATAATTTTTTCCCAAAGTCAATGAATTCAAATTTGAGATAGCCTTTTTGTTCTGCATAGTCGAAAAACATATTAACTATGTCTTTGGAAAGACTCACTCCCGACAGCCCCTGAGGGAGGGGCTGCAAGTTACAAACTCTGTCCAGTGTTTACATACAGTAACGGTTATTGGGAAGTGTACAGACGTTTTCAGGGGGATTTTTTTGGTTTGGGGTGGGGTTGAGGGGAGGGGGCAATGTCGGAGGATCTTCTCTTGGAGCAATATGCCATGGGGGAAGATAAATTCAATGAAAAGGGCGCGGGATTTTCTAGCATTACTATAAAAAAACAATGAAAAAATAAACACGAAAAAGTTTTTTTCAACTGAAAGTAAGGAGTAGCATTAAAACTTAAAACGAACAGAGACTATTACGCATATGAGGAGTTCTAAAAATACTTCAGCATAAAGAGCGAGGTATTTAGGAGGATATAAATACCTTTCTCTTTATGCTAAAGTATTTTTAGTAATTTCAACTTTTTATTCTACGGCCTTTCTGATTCAGGGGTCATTCTTAAAGAATTAAGAAAAAACTTAAGATTTAGTGTAAAAGGTGAGGTATTAACGAGGGGACAAACCCCCTCATATACATAATAAAAACATAAGAATATAAAAGTTTGTTACGTAAGTTAATTCTTAAGTTACGGATATTTTTTACTAATAAAAACTATCGTTAAAAACTAAAAGTTCTAGTTGCCTTTTTAAGTAACCAAAAATTGGAGGGCAAATAGGCCTCCTTCCCCACCCCTTATTTCTCAAAATTGTCTGATCAAAATTAAGAGAAAGCCGTTTAGCCAAGAAAAATTAATATACAAATTTTATTTTAATAATTTATGTGCGGAGAGCCAAAATCAAAAATGTATTAATTCAAAAACGTTAAGAAATTAAATAAAAAAACTAGTTTTTTAAACTGAAAGTGAGGAGTGTTATTAAAACTTAAAACGAACAGAAATTACTCCGTATATGAAATGGGTTGTCCCTTCCGCAATCCCTCGCTCTTTACGCTAAAGTTTGACTCTTTGCCACAGTTCTACCTTATAAAACAATTAAAAACTTTAGCGTAAAGAGCTAAACTTAGCGTAAAATTAATTTATGAAAGTGTGGTATAAATTTACTTCCTCCTTCGTATTAATGCATCAAAGAACTTTCTGCTTTGTAGGACTTTGCTTACTTATGTAGATCGTTGTGATTCTAAATATTGCTTATTTTCTAACTACAGATATATGTGAGATATTGGACAAGATTTATGAATTATTGAAGTTATATATTAAACTCAAAATAAACGCCAAAGATAACAAAGGGCTGATTGGAATTTACCTATTTAAATGTATTTGATCTTAACCACTACATAGGTAAAGTATTTAATGCCAGCCATAAACGAGTATATTATTTCATGTTGTATTTTAAATTTACTATTTATTAAAGTAAGTATTTTAAACAATTTTGTCCAAATTGTGCTCAAGTCCTTTATTGAGATGAATTCCTTGGTGCGAGAAAAAACATTGAATCAGAAAAACTGCTAAAACATTATTTAAAACAGATAATAATTGTTACTACAAAATATTATTTAGATTTGATTTACAAGAATCTTGTTCATTCTTTTAACCCAATTATTTGGTGGTGCCATTATATGGATAAAAGTAGCAAGAGAAACATTGATTAATTCAACTATCAAATACAATAGTAGGCTTTTAAATTTGTAAAAGAGTAAGTATTGATTCTTCTTAAATGGTAGAAATAATAAAAAAATTTATCTACGGCTCTTCGGAACACTTTGAAGATGTAAAGAAATTCTTTTAAAATTATAACCCTAAGAACAGGAGAAGACTTTTTTCAAAGAGGAGTATTGCGGTTAAGCTGAAAATATCAAAAGTCGGAAATTTATTTCAATAAAAACAGTAAAATGAAGAAAATCGAAATTGCTAAATTTGAAATTATTTAAATATTTTGAAGCATTAAAAATAATCACTTTAGTGACAGTCTAAGAGATGTTTTATTAGATATAAAGGTATAAAATACCCCTTATATTAAAAGCCTACTATAAATGATTCGAGACACATATTATTTAAATACCAATATCTTGGATTTTATAAAGAATACACGGCTTAGGCATAAAGTATATAAATCTCAACTTTCATATGAGCTTGGTCTTTTTGAACCATAAGCTTATTTGTAAGTTAATGGTAAATTTTAACTTGGAACTAGCTGGATTGTTTAATTAAATATTCTTCTTTGATTTTCTTGACATATTTTTACCTACTACTAATTAATGATTTTACCTTTAACTACTTATTCAAGACCTATACTCATTTTTAGGCCTAGAAGCAGTAATTATAACCAATCCTTCTCCAAATTTTTCCCTTCATTCACACGGGATTCTTATTAATAGATAATTCTTCTGGGCTTTGTCTGTTTTAGCGGGTGTTTTTGTTCCTAAAAACCTCTTCCTAGCTAATTTATCTACTATAGGCTGCCTCCCGATGGTATTATAATATTTGTAGCAAAGAATGTATGTTGAGTCGGAAGTATTAGACTTGATAATGTCTGTGCAGGATTTCGATTCTTTTAGATAGAAGAGCATCTTCAAGGGCTGGAAACAACGTTTTGGCAAAAATGAGTCCGGGAATGCATAAGGACATCATTCATATGGGAGGTCGTTGAGGCTTAACCACTTTGGTGTAGACTTGGGAAGATGTGTGGATACCTGTCCTGTGCTGTTAGGCTGGACCATCGCTTTTCCCGGGGGCGAAAATAATTTAGTGATCTAAGCAATATGAAAATAGAAAGATGGAATTTTACGATCTTTAAAAAATAACTATAGAATTGGGATTTTGACTGACAAATTCCGACGATTTGGACTGAATTTACCATGAATTTCAGATAATCAAATATCAAGAATAGGAAGCATGAAATTAGGTGATATAAAATTTACATATTAAGGAAGGAAAGATTGGGTATGTTGACAGAGATTGGGGCTTATGTTAAATAAAGAAGCTACTAAATCAGGCTTAGGCTGAGAAAAAATTACTAATAGAATACTAACTGTTACTTTTCTAACTAAAAAGTACAAGACATCCTTTGTAGAAGTATACGCCCCAGTAGAACCAACTTACGGAGATTCTAGTAACTAAGATGAATTTGAATTACAGTTAGAGGAGCAAAAATACAGGGTCCAAAGTAGAAATAAGTTGTTTTTTTTAGAATATTTTAACGGCCTGGTTGGTAGAAATAGGGATAGATGGTATCTAAGCCTAGGTGAATTAGTTGTAAGAAAAGAAAACAGAACTAGCTACAGACTGCTTCAATTTGGTAGGAATAAAAATCTAGCTATTACAAATACGGCATTTGGTGATAAATTATGCTCAAAAGTAAAGATCACAATCTAGTCGTATCTACGGTGAATTTAAAACTGAAATTTACGAAAGGTCAACTACCTCCGGGAAATTGATGATGCTAGAAAGACTTCGAATTGAAAATTTTAGACAAACTCTCCAGGAACAGTAGAATACTAAACTGGAAATTTTAAAATTTTTACACTGTAGAATATAGATGAAACTCTCTTGGGAAAACAATATGTGAAGATACTAATAGTGTCCAAGCTTAGCTAGGAGTACTAAGCACTAAAATACTAAAGCACTAAAATAAAAAACTAACATATTTATACAGAATAATAACATTTGATCCCGAAATGGATGTTCATTCAAACGTAAAACTCACTTTGGTTTTATGTTCCAATAACCTTGGAACATATTACAGTTTGTTCAGAACAAAATAATAACTTCCAATCCACAAATAATTTATGGTTGATATATATGTTCAATATTTCATAAATATTGTGCAAGATTTCACATTCACCTGCATTCAGAAGATAAGCAATATGTAGAATCACAATGATATTCATAAAAAAGCAAAATCCTTAAAATTGAAAGTCGTTTGGTGCATTAACAGGTAGGAGGAGGCGAATCCATACCTGACCTTTTTTTTTTATCTAGAATGAACAAGAGTCTTACTAAAACAAAATAAAAATATTGTTAGTAACAATCATTTTCTGTCTTAAATAATATTTGAGGAGTTTTTCTGATTCTATATTTTTGTTTCCGCCAAGGAATTCATCTCAATAAAGAATGTGAGTACAATTTGGACAAAATTGTTTAAAATGTTGAATTTGATAAATACTAAATTTAAAATACAGCATTAAATAATAAACTTGTTTATGGCTTGCATTAAATATTTTATCTATGCAATGTTTAACCTCAAATAAATTCAAATAGGTAAGTTCAATTAAACCCTTTGTTATATTTGGCGTTCACTTAGAGTTGAATATACAACTTCAATATTACATAAATCTTGTCCAATATCTCACATATATATCTAGTTAGAAAATTAGCAATATTTAGAATCACAACGATCTCAATAAGAAAGCAAAATCCTACAAAGCCCAAAGTCCTTTGATGCATTAAGAGGAAGGAGGAAGTGAATCTTTACCAGACTTTCTAATATCAATTTCTATTGTTTATTTGACACCTCACAACTTAAACGTAATGAAAGACACATATAGATACTCTCTATAAATGAAAAACTGTGTATGTATTTAAAACTTTTTGTCAGAATCGGGCACCTTTGTAATTAATTAAATGGGGAATAATTGTGTATGTACGTTTTTTCCTAGAAGTTGAAATTTTGTTCAAAATATGGACATATTAATATTCTAGGTCACAAAACACAAGTTTTAGGAAGTGTAAGTTTTTCCCAAAAGATAGTTTAATCGAAACTAACTAGCTTGAATGACATCAATAAGATGTACATATTATGTTCAGTTAAAAGACAAGCAAAAACTAGAATTTAAAAATAAAAGCCTGCCACGTGCCTAGTGCTTGCTTTCTTGGCGAAGCTGTTTAGCTCCTGATAATTATATGTAAAAGAACAATAATTTTCTGGTTATTAATAAATATCTACTGTTTCTGGAAGTGCACCTTGAGATTTTTTTTCCTGAAAAAACAATCTACATAGGTCCCGAATTTTAGTGAAATTGTTTAAAGCCTCAGTTTTTGGAACATACTTTTCATTTAAGTGACGTGATATTTTTCATTAGTATTTTAATCACGTTGTGCACCATCATAAGACTCATCTTACATGTTAGATCCATAAACGACACTATAGTAAAAATCGCTCTATCAAAATATTTATTTCAATAGAGTAATTTTTAGCATAAAACTAACTATGAGTTAGACAATCTGTAGTTACGATGTCTGTATCAAGAGTCATAAGTTAATCTAAATGAGAAAAAGTTAAAACATAAAATAGAAATTGTGTAATTTGATACTATTAAAGTTTTGTGTAAAATTTTGTAAAAAAAAATTATTCACGGCCCAAAGGATTGGTTTCAGAACGGCCAGTTTCTTCTTAAAATAGATAGATTATAGCTTGAATGTTATTTTATCACAAAACTGCTAGCTCTGCAACAGAACTCTGACTTGTATTTGAAAATATATTATAGGCAAATCTATGCAAATGAAATTAGGAAAAGGAAAACAGCTTATTTACCTGAAAAAAGAAGAGAAACAGGACTGGAACCTAAGCACTAATGGTAAACCAAAGAAATTATAAGGAGAAGAAAAAGAAAAGCTCCAACTGTTTCACTACCCTCTGTTGCACATTCAATAGCCTCTTTGAATTGAACTACTCCCTCTTCAAAAACTACAATATTTATGTTTATGCGTGTCTATGGGGATTCCATTGCTATTGAATTTACAAGACTTTCTAATTTATCCATTAATATGACATCTGTCTAATCCAAATTCAAGTTATTTGTAGTACACAATACAATAATTTGATGAGCAATGGACAATTTTGAAGTAACCAAACTCCGCTTGATTAGCAGGATAATAATATAACAATATAAACCGGACAAAACGACATTAAGAGTCAAGATTTGCCTTCTCTTAAATTTAGATACATAATATATTTTTATTGCTCACCAACAATTGCGCACTATTTAAATTTAAAAGAAAATGGAATGGGAATTTTTTACGTTCCCAGTTTAAACTAATGAATTTACAGTTTTCTATCTGTGATGAAATTTCGAAAACCAGGTTATATCATTACAAACTATTCTAAGTCTTGTTAAAAAACGAATATGACGACGATAAACGGGTCTACGGCCAGTAAATGAGAAGTAAAGGAAAAATACATGTTTTGCATGTATCTTCAGTGTAGTGTCTTCAGCGTAGAAAAAACTAGAAACTAAAACTAAAAAATTTTTCAAAATAAAAAACTAAAATAGACTAACATAAAATATATAATACATATTTATTTACGTACACAATTTACTGCAATCTCTATGAAACTGCAAAAGTAATAGGATTAAAAATGATTTTCGGAACCCTTGGATATTTTATGGGACTTTAATTTTCAATATGGGTTCTTTTTTTTAACAATTTCATAAATAGGACCAATATTCATATTACCAGTATCTCAATGAACTGGTAAACCTAGGACAATACTTTTTTTTTCTAATACTTCCATAGCCCATTGAATTGAAATGACTTGAAATGAATTGAATGTTGTTTCCTCAAACTATCTGGTTTTAAAGTCTTTAAAAGTTCTCGAAAATTCTACTTTAAAGAAACAAATACATAGACAATAGCGAAGAGAAGAAAACGGACGGAACAAAAAACTAATATTTCATCTGTATCTTCAGGGTAGAAAAAACTTGAAACTAAAACTAGAAAATTTTTCAAAAAACATAAATAAAACTAAAAAAGACTAACCTAAAACATATAATACATATTTACTTACATGTAAAATTACTAGCTATCTTCTTGAAATTGCAAAAGTAGCTGGATTAAAAAAAATGTTTTGGGACCCTTCCATATTTTGCCAAACTTTATAATTGAATATCGGTTCTTTTTTTAAACAATATCACAAATTGGACCAATATTTGTATTACCAACATCTTTGTGAATTGATTAACCGGTTAAAATGTACCTTTTTTATTTCTAATACTTCCATAGCCCATTGAATTGAAATTGCTGTTGTTTCCTCGAACTGTATAAAATGGTCTGGAATATCAGCGATATTTTCTGTTTGAGCTGAAGTAAGACTTTCCAAAGCTTTTGCAAATTCTAGAGCATTATCTGTTGAGTTCAGGTGCTCATTAAAATGCTCCACAAATTGTTGGTGTGTTTACAGACCTAAAATTTAGTGCATAAGCAAGGAATTCTATACACTCCACTTACCAAAGTGCTGCGCGTCATATCTTTTTCACAATTTAGAAAGTTACTCAATGGCCTAATTAATTTAATATAAGTTGCAATATTTTGTTTCAATAAAGTGTGTTTAATTTTCTCCCTGAGAGTTGTTAGGTAGGGTAATAAATCATATCCATTTGGAATTCTAGGGTCTAAAGGTTGAGAACCTTCGGTTTTATTACCTTTTTTGTATTTAAAATGCCTTTTCCTTATAATTTCTTTATAAATTTTTCAGAATAGCTCTTTGAAAAGTGAAATATTCCTTACGCAAAATCATTCACTATCAATATACTTCGACAAAAAAATTTTAAACACATTATCAACGAATGATAAGACTGTTCCCTTTCAACTGGAATTGGGTGACATGAACAAAAACTCAAATATCTGTAAATAAACAGCTTTTGCTGGTTTTCCAGATCTAGTTAAAATTTAATATTTTGGTCAAATATGTTTAAATGATTGAGAAACAAATTTAAGGACTGCAATCCATGTTCCCAAAAAACTATAAGACATTGTCCGTGTATCTACCCCAGAAACAAGGAGACAGATGAAAACACTGAACAGCAGGCATTTCTTATAGAGTAAAAAAATTAGCCAAAATTGGGTTTAGAGGAGCACTCATTTATATAACAAAGACCTGTTGATAAAATTCTCCTCTAAACCAAAATAAAAGGAACACTTGTTGACCAGCAAGACCAATTTCATAGCCAATGTGGTCTCATAAATAAGTCAGATTCTGAGTTTATTTGGTTATATGAAAACACACTATTCAGTGTTTTCGTATATATCTTTGATTCTGGGGAAGAATTATGGACGATATTTTATGCTTTTGGTAACATGGACTGGATTTCTTCTCAACTATTTAAACAGGCTGGAAATTTTCTTTAAATTTAAGCTACAGCTAGAAAAACAAGAAAGGCTACGTTTTTCAGATATTATGTTAATAAGAAACAATAATGATTTACCTTTTTGTTTATAGAAAATCAACTTATAATAACAGATATATGAATCTTTGTTCATGTCACCCTATTTGGATAAAACGGGGACAGTCATATCCTTCGTTTAAAGAGCGTTTAAAATGTTTTTCCCGGAGTATATTAATAGCAAATTACTGTGTTTGAGGCATATTTAATTTTGCACCGGGTATCCTGGAAAATCTGTAAATTAAATAATAAAGAAAAGGTAGATTAAGCATGAAATATAATAAAAATGAAGGTCTTCTACTTCTGGACACAGCAATTTCAAATAGATTTGTTCTTTACACTACATATAAGTATTTGGGAAGAAATTTAAACAGACTTAATTGAGACATATTTTTGCAACTTGTTTCCAATCAATTGAGTAGCTTTCTAAACTATGGAAAAGATTGCAATTTCTTAAGCCACATTGAACGATGTTTCATGTTTTTGGAAACATAGATTTGAGTCCTTAAATTTGTTTTTTAACTATATACCACATACAGAGTCAGTTATATTTTTTCTTGCTTTTACTGTTGATAACGGCTTAGTCCGATTCTTACCTCCACTGAGTAAAGAAGATGAAACTTTGCTAGAACCATTATGAATACTAAGCACAGGCACTTGGTTCCACTTATCCAGAGTTTATAAACTGTCTTGCACATTTCTTGATTTTTTGATACTATATACACTTCTGTATGTTCTGAAGGAGCGGAAGTCTCTTGAGAATTGTAAATCGCAAACTTTGATAAGAATTTCCTATCATTGGCATATCTGGTCAATATTTTTCTTATGTCAATATCGTTATCCTCCTCTTTTACGTGTCAAACTCATCGCTCCTCATATCCAGATTTATCATGCAAGTCTGTTTTGCTTCCAAAATTCCATCTTTGTCATAGAACTGAACACACCATTTAATTAGTGAGTCAAATCTTACACCAATCTTCATAGAACGATATAAAAAGTTCAGCTCTGCGTTATTCAATGATTTACGATCCATCATGAGGCCGACAGAATGTCCGTCTCTAGTACCAAGCTGATAAAATAAGAACCAAATACAATAAATAAAGGAAGCGGAGTTTCCTTCTACCTAGTTCCCGCAGTTTAAGGGCGAAACAGCATCCAGAAGGTACAACAGCCCTTGTGACCAAAAACCATTCCTCTTGTCGCTTATTATTAAAATTGAAGTAAATATTTAAGTTATTAAGTCTATGTGAGAAAATATTTTTCCGAATAAATCACTAAGCCCAAAAGGAATTCTAAAACTATTAAAACTGTTAAAATTTCAAATATTAAAATTTCAAAATATTAAATTCAGATATTAAAACTATTAGCCAAAAAATAAAAATAATCCGATTACGAATGAATTTTCATTAAACATCCCTAGGAAATAGGGATTAAGCTAACTGTATTAATAGGTTATATCCAAAAATAATAAGTTTAACCAACAAACTCCCAAATAAGAAGCTTTTTTTCAAAATTGCTGACAGGTGTAGCGTAAACAGCAAGGTATGGAAGATGCGGCAATCCTTTACATACTGACCAAATCTGCCAAAATTAACAAGCAAATTTAGTTTTAATTTTAAGGTAAGGTTCCGTGCTGACCTCTGCTTTATCTTTTTTATGCTAATTTGTTGGCTTCACATGTTGGAGGGGGGGGGTGCTGAACTCTTACGCAGAAGAACTGGAAATAACAGTAATTATCAGCTGTTTGGTGGAGGTTATACATAAGGCTAATTCAGCACTTGAACGTTTACGCAGTTTTACAGTTGTTAGTTCCTTAGCATCAAATGCATCCAAAACAAATTACATTATCTATAGTGGGACAGGTAGGTTACTTAATGATAACCATAAAGTATTTTTTTGACATTTACCCATTAAACAAGTTGTTGAAATTAAGTATTTGGGCTTCTACTTAGATAATAATATTAGTTTGTAAAAGAATTGTTGTTTTGTTGGTGCGAAAACGGCTAGGGGTCTACGAATTCTGAGACGTGCAAAAAAAACATTTCCTTTTAAGATTTTAAAAATCATTATTTTTTCCTTGTTTATCATTGAAGCCAGCAATTCCTTTTCTAATTATAAAAGTATTCAAATATCGCAAAATAAAGGCATTCGATTGATTGTGGACATGAAAGAGCAGGTACTTCCTACGAGTTTAAAAATAATTTGAAATATTTTGTTTAACTAACAAACTTTGAACGGTGGGGAGCTCTTGATGTTTTTTCGCAGTTTTTTGGGATGGGGTTGGGACTGAAACTGGTTGAAAAATATTTAATAGGACTATTTTGGTGTATTATGTTTATGTGTATGTGTTGTTGTTTCTTATGTATACGATAGGCTAGTTTGATAATCATGAGTTGTTATATTAATATGTTTATTTATAAGATATAAATCATAACATAAATTTACAGCACAAGTCTTCTGGATTTTCTTTTTGCTGCAATAACTTATAAGTAGTGTCATTTTTATTTATGTTTATTTTGTAGATGAAAAAATAAAAAGCCTTCCATTCTACCTAGCCCAATTTCAGCCTCTTTTAGCTGAAAAACATTCAGAAATGGCATAAGGGGCAGGTTTTTTTGTTTTTTTAAACTGAAAGTTAGGAGCGACATTAAAACTTAAAACAAACAGAAATTAATCCGTATTAAAGGGGCTGTCCCCTCCTCACCTCACTCTTTACACTAGAATTTTTATTCGTTTAACAAGTAAAGTTGTTACGAAGAGTCAAACTTTGGCTGAAAAAATCGAGGTCTTGAGGAGGTGACAGCCACTTTCAGATACGGAATAATTTTTGCTTGTTTTAAGTATTAATGTTGCTCCTTTCTTTCAGTGAAACTTTTTTATTTAATAGCCAAAGCAGTTATACCTAGAAGGCCATTTTCCAATGTGTCCCCAGGGAATGTTATGGTGATGTTTTTACCTTCTGTATCTTCTAGTATAGTTACTATGTTGGCAACAGCAATTATAAAAATGTATAAATGCCTTACCGTTTCATGTCAGCAGTAGACGTAGCATATATAAAAAGACTTATTAGAGATTAAGATAACGAGCACTTCAGCTGAAATCCCAGTTTGAACCAAAGAGGACTTTTCTGTTAACGCTCTGTAGGTTAAAACCAGAAATCTCGAGAAGCTTGTTGCTGACTATGACTTCCAACTGATTTTCTATTGCATTTTATTGTAAAACTCCCAATCAACTGTCAAAATGAATATATGTCTAACTGATGGAACTTTTTTTGTTTGGTCACATTTCTAATTCTTGTTCACATTTCCAATTATTGTTTAAATTTATATTTCTTTTTTTGATCTCAAGTAAATATCACCAATAAAGCCAAACAAGCCAATAAAAACAAGCACGAGAATATAAGCAAAAATTATTATTCATTTTGAAACAAAAATCAACCCTCTAGCTATAGGTGATTCTGACTTACAAATGTTAAGGTTTTCAAACTCGTTTGTCTTCCGTTTTTGGAAAAATTGATTCTGCAAAACTAATTTCAGACTAAAAATTTTTGCACAATTTTGACTGTATATGAGAACGGCGGCTTTCAAGTTCTTGGAACTACAACTAAGACTGGAGGTGACTCTGGCTGCAACAACTACTGAAATTGCAATAATAATAATAAGTAACTGCACCTGAAATTACTTGACCCTGTTACTGTGACTACTTGAGACAGTAACAGTGACTATTGTGACTTGGTGTGACTGATACTAATAAACCTGCAGTTCCAAATAATTGCAACTTTGACTACTTGAAACTGCAACTACTACTTATACTATTGCTCTTAGAACTATAAGTCCAATTGCTTTGTGACTATGATTGCTACTGCTAATGAAGGGACTACTACAACTGCTACTAATATTGCCACCATTAAAAACAGTCAAAAGAGATAAAGTGTATCCAGTTTTTAAAAATAGCCAGATGCTAAATCTCAGAAATATAAAAATTATTAACCTTAAAGCTACCGGGTATTTAAAAGAAATGACGAATTATTGACAAAATGAAAAAAAATATTAACGAAGAATAAAAAGATTACATCGTAAATTGAAAAAAAGAAAATTACAAATAAAAAAATTTGGTCAGCACCTTCGTTTGACAATCTTACCAGCTACAATATATCAGCAACGGAAAAAAATGAATAAGATGAAAATTTCAGGGCATGCGTAGAAAAGAATAAATTATTGGTAAAACAAAAAAAAACGTGAAGAAGAGAGAGACAAAGATAATAATAGCCAATGAAATAACGGAAATTGCTATGAAAATATCTTGATGAAGACCTCCGCTTCACTATATTTAGTGCAAAAAAATCATAAGAAAAATACCAACACAAATCCAGATACTGAGATAAAACCAAGTCTTAAGCAAACACAAAAACTAATTACGGAAAACTGTCCCAAAGCAACGCAAGAACGTCATCACTTACCAGGAATGATATCATCAGAGCTTCTATTAGTTTTCAAAATATGATTTTGTGTATTGCAATAGAACGATACGAATTATTATGTTCACTATAAATGGGGCTTAGATGAATAATATGGTAACTGAACGAAAGTACAATATTAAATGGTAATTAAATATTTCAATCTGTTTAGAGCAGTCTTAAGAGCCCATCTCACACAAATTAAAATATTGTCCCATATTCTATTAGGTCGTAAAATTGGAATTTGTTTATTGATAAGAAACGATTAGATTTAGTAGGTTCATCAAAAATAAGCATTAATATAAAATTATTGAAAACCAGATCACAAAAATCTAATGAGTTTTAGTGTTTGTTTTATTTTTTATATTATACTTTGGATATTCATTGGCATTATTCAGTATTCTGCACTGAAGGCAGACAATCAAAGGCCAAGACCAAAATATATTCATCGTCATCTGCTTTAATCACAGGCTGTTAATATTATCTTTTTTCGGTTCTTTAAATTTTTTTACTGTTTTGTCATAATTGGCAAGTGTGGTCTCAGAAATTATTAACAATAAGCATACTCAAATCATATTACCAATTCTATTATTAATGATTTTTATAAAAAAAAAATAACCTAATTAACCAGCAAAAATTTTACCGTGTTGTAGAGAAAATACATTGTTTTAGAATTTTCTTTTTTTCTTAATAAATCTAGGGACACAGTCAGAAAGGATATTTAATAATAGGGTCGATATTCAGTCACCGATTCACATTTTAAAATACCCTAAAGCTGAAGTTTTTTCCTTAATACCTTGATATGAAAATTTCATATTTTGTACAGAAAAACCTCTAACGAGCAGATTTTCAAAAAAAAATTTTTTAGGATCTGAAAATTTGACATTTTGTACAGAAGAAAACCTCTCACCGGCAGATTTTCAAAAGATTTCTAAGATAACTGGAAGGACTTTCCGCCAAGACTTTATGGCTTAGTTTCGCTAATTAAATTACCTTATGTAAATTTTTGAAATTATTGATGTTTTCTTCCTAGATTCTCTCCTGGTCTGGCCTTTGAGAGCCTATCTTCTAAGGTTCTTACACAGAAAAAGACATATCTTGTACAAGGGACCAAAATTTGTCTTGCTTTAATGACAGTTGATTTTGTACAGTAGATTTCTCAAATATAGTTTACAGTGTGGAGGCAGATGTATTTGATTAAAGAGGTACTTTGGAAAATCCAGATTTAATTCGAGGAGAGGCAGTTAAGAATTCTCTTGACTTAATTCCCTATTCCACAAACTCAATAACTCAGGATACAAAAAGTCTAGAAAATTCAACAAAAGACCGAGATATCATCATCACTATGGCTGACAAAAGGAGTAAAATTGTAGTCCTTGTTAAAAAGTCATATATTAAAGAAGCTAAGAATATTTTATCTGGCATTCAAACTTAAGAGCATATAGATTCAGACTCCACCAAGTTCACCCATGAAGTACGAAAAGAACTGGTAATTTCTTACTGAATGAATCATTTCTCCACATATGTACAAAGTATTTTATTCTAAAAGGTTTTCTTCTCTTAAATTCCATGGTCTCCCATAAATACTCAAATGTAGAGTTCCTCTTCGCCCAAGTTTGGCTTCTTGTAATTCTTCAGCTGCTAGATGGGGAAAAGGGCTCTCCACTCTTTTTCGTCATCTTATATCGACGCAAACTTTTCACCTTAAAAATTATATGAACCTTGTTGAAAAATTTCAATGCTATTTCAATATATACTTCTTATGATATTACAAAGTGTACTAGCTAATCAAATGAAACTAGAACTCAATTTGACTAAATAGGCTGCAAAACATTAGATATCGAAACTATTAGGCTTCTTCACCACCTTTACCAAAGGTGTTAATCTTATAGCCTTATATCTACGATACAATAATCGATTTTTCTTCACAATTGTGGGCTTATCAATGGGTACGAGCCTTTCAAATTTTTGGTGACTTTTTCATGAAGCTTATTGAAACCTTCACTTTGAAATTTTTTTCTCTGAAACACCGTTACTGGTGTAAGTTTGTGAAGGGCCGTATTTTTGTTTGAGATCATGATGAGATGTCACTTAACTCCCTTTTCTTTCATTTTAACACTTTTGATTCTATCCTTCAATTCACCTTAGAGCTAGAAGATAACCGAAACCTGCCTTTTCTAGACGTCTCAATTTTGAATAAATCTTTCACTCTTGAATGTTCAATTTATATGAAACCTACACATTATAGGTTTTTGCCTTTCTGTTTCAGCTATTCTCCTTGCGGAAAAAAGAGTAGCTATATCCTTTTGGCTGATCCTCTATAAGGAATATATTCAAAAGCTCACATATTTCCATGGCTGAAATAAAAAAGACATTTTTTGCCAAGTGTATCCCTTCAAATTAGTGTTACCTATTATAGGAAAAGACAAAACAAAAGGCAGAAAAGGGATACATCAACTCCGAAACCCTAAGCGTGTATCAGCTATTTCTTTTTTTTCAACCGAACATTGTCAACAACGGTAATGGCAAAATTTGCTCTATCTTGAAGAGCATTATTGTTAATATAATTTTCTGTTCTTGTGGTTTCTTCTATGTTAGAAGAACCCAGAAACCATTAGGGGAGAACACAGGCTGTGTCAGAACACAGGCTCTAAGTGGATATGGCCATAGGGTCAATCCAAAAGCCTGGGAATTTTACTCTGCCTTGGATCAACATGTATATGACAACCCATATCATTCAATTCTATTTGATAACATCTTCATGATTTTCTCTACTAAGGATCCTATGCAAAACTTCAGGAAGGCATTGGAAATAAAACAGGCACATTTTTCAAAATATATTCCTAAATAGGGACACCGGAGAAACTTATCTAAGCTTAATTTATAATAAAAATACTAATTCGATAGTTCTATAGCAAAGGTTGCGTAAAATCATATTTTGCAATATAATAAAAGCTCTGATAGCATCATACCTGGTAGGTGATTAAATTTAAAAAAATGCTCAACATAAAACAAAGTATTGAATCGTCATTCAGTGTTATATTTTTTAGTCAAATCCCCTCATACTGAAGCTCCCGAGAGGGTGTTTCAATTTTAGTTTTGTGTTTCTTCTAAGATTTGGTTTTTGTTCTATCTGAATTTTGCGATTTGCCTCGTAATCTACGCTTTTTTTACTTGCTGTTTTTATCCTCGTTTTAATATACTTTACATTTTTATTGACTTGCAAAGATTAGCCAGAGTGGTATTAGAAATATTCGCTATGAACGCTTGGCCGCCAAAAGCCAGTTATCCCTGTGGTAACTTTTCTGACACCTCTTGCTTAAAACTCTTAAAGCCAAAAGGATCAATAGGCCGTGCTTTACTCGCAGTCCGTACTCGTACTGAAAGTCGGGATCAAGCCAGCATTTGCCCTTTTGCTCTACGGGAGGAGGTTTCTGTCCTCCCTGAGCTGGCCTTAGGACACCTGCCTTATCATTTGACAGATGTACCGCCCCAGTCAAACTCCCCATCCGGCACTGTCCTCAGCACTTATCGAGAGCGCCACCCGCAGGTGGACTCCCTTGACACCTCAAACAAGTCCCCAAAGGGCCTTGCCTCCGCTTCACTGAGTAAGTGAAGCGACCATGAAAGTAGTGGTATTTCATTGCCGACGTTACCATCTCCCACTTATGCTACACCTCTCATGTCACTCCACAATACCGAACTAGAGTCAAGCTCAACAGGTTGACTCTAGTTCAGCATTGTGGAGTGACATGCATAAGAAGAAAATTTTCAAGTAGTCAACCCGTAGACAACCTGCGTGTGTTCCCCAGGGAGAACTTCCAACAGGTTGACTCTAGTTAAGCATTGTCGAGGGACATGCAGGCACGGAGAGGTGTAGCATAAATGGGAAACAGTAACAACGGCAATCAAAGGGGTAAAATTAACCTTGACTAGGCTGTCCACTTAATTGAACAATCTGTCTTGGCTTTTTTCTACAATTGGCCATCGACTTTGACTTTTATCACAACTATTCCCTTTTTGTTTCAATTCAAACAATGTTTCAATACATTTTTTGTTGTAAAGTGACTGGGTCTAGAATTCCTGAAGTCATTTAAATTTTTTGTCTATATTGGCTTTAGACACGTTTTTTAGTATTAATCTCTTTATTTATTCTTCCATAACACTACAGCAGACAATTTCTAAGATATGTTACAAACTTTTCCCAAGTGTAAGCGCTAAGCCAATATAAGGATTCTTATAGTTAAATACCGAAAATATTTCAAATATTATATTATTAACAAATGGAAAAGACTATTCTAAGCATAAACAAAGAAAAGCCAACATTCGGAAACTGTTTATTCAAAAGGAATACGACTAAGAGACTTGAAGAGCTACAACAGATAAAAAGACAAATAACCAATCCACCGTGATGTAACAAAACGCTTATTATCATAAAAGAAGAACCTTAAAACGATCAGAAACTGCAATGCATAACGATTACATATTTTAAAAAAGCAAAAATTACCACAAAGAGGAGCCAAATCCCCCTTTTTGATTTAATGAAGAAAATATAATTTGCACTTTGGTGAAAAATGAATTCATCTTGAGCCTATTCTATTTTATAAATTTAATAAATACAAAATGTTGAAACTTTCAGGACATGATGTCAGTGTGTATTTAACAGATAAACTATCTTCCATTGCCATTTTCAATGATCTGGGCAATTATTGTTATGGTTTTATATTATGAGAAATAGAGACAAGTATTTCAAAATTAAAATGGTTTTTAATAAAGAACTGAATATTTTTCTTTTTGAAATTACAGTGGATGATATCTTAGATCCTACTTAATAGCAGTTTTTTTCGTATTTAGTTTTAATTGGTCATTTGTTTTCAATCCTTTTTGTTTTGGGTTTAAATTGTTTATTAATTGTCATTTATTGTTGCATTATGCCTACACCATTGCTTGAATTTTTTCTACCAATTCTAAATTATTAACTAATAAAAGGCTTAGAATTCAATGCCAAAGCTCCTACAATGAAGTTCTCTCACTATTAGTATGCTAAAAAAAATAATACTAGACATAGAACTTGATGTTTATGAAACAAACATTTTTAAGTTTAGAAGTAGCCAATGAAACTCTGGGGAATATTAATTGACGTTTTAAGTTCTTTTTTGAAATTCTAATAGTTCAAAATAGGGATGAAACCTTTTAATCGACAAAGTTATCTTCAAAGTTATGTAATTTCCTTTGAATTCATTGCATAAATCTTTTTTTATCATTTTTCAATATACCTTGTTTTTTATTACCATAGTATATAGAAAAATACAACATAGCTCTTTGAAAACTAACTTTATTAAAAAAGCCTTTGCTAGAAAATTTTGAATATTATACTTACTTAAAAACACATAATTCATCGGTGATCTGTATTCTTGTAAGCTATAAAATTAGCTAATTTTTTTATTTGATCATAGGCATGACTATACATCCAAAACAGGTAAGGATAGACTTATAAGTGTTTCTAAATCACTTTCATCTATATCTTCATCTTTTTGCCCTGTTATTATTCTATATATATCTCTTAAGCTTGGTTTCGATGACTTTACTTGATATTCACTATTTTTGAAATATTTTTCCTTGATGAAAATATCATCACCTGGATGCATTCCACCTTTAAATGTTTGATAAAAAGAGTATCCTTCGACATAAAGAAAATCATGAATTTTCTGCCTTTCTATCTCTGGCTTCCCGTATACTTCTATCATAAGCACAGCTATCTCGACCTTTTCGAAAGGAATGGTCTTTAAAATTTCAAACTCAACACCCTCAGTGTCCAGGATAAACAAGTCGATTTTCATCAGAGAGACAGCAAGTAGCAATGAATATAGAGGAATACACTGAATTTGAAGAAGATCTCCACTATCCTCGATGTCACTTGCTCTAAGACCATGTTTAATTCCACCGTTACCAGGATTTATACCTAGAATAAAATATAAATAAATATATATTTCATTTTGAATGAGATTTTATGCTATGTTTATAAAACTTCATATTCTGCTCATAATTTGTACTATTGATGAAAGGGAGCTTTTAATATTTAAAAATTTTTGTTCTTAGGGTAAACATCTAATGTTTGTGACGCTTCCATCTAAATATTGACATTCATCTATCAGTCAATATATATATATATATATATATATATATATATATATATATATATATATATATATATATATATATATATATATATATATATATAATATTAATAATTTTTTATGCCCTTTTTACAAACAAAAGGTGTACAAAGAGGAGTATGGAAAGAAAAATGACGAAAATTAAAAATTACTCTTCTAATGAAAATCAGTAAATCATAATAATAACATAAATCATAAACATAACTAATAAAATAGCACCCATAAACATATCGCATAAATTTTTATTTTATTACAGAAATAACGACAAAACTGTTATTCCATTAAATGAGACAATTAAAGGGAAAATTTATTCTATTTTCTCTAGACCGTCTTATGACGGTCTAGAGACCTCTCTTATGAACATAAGTAAAATTTTGCTATTTGCTGCCACTGATAGATCTTTCGGAAGTGATGATAATAAAATCTGGGACCACGGTAAACTAGGAGTAGTGAGGTCAGTGTTCAAATCATCACAGAGTAAACTGCCTTTGCCAGATGCTCGTATTTTATGTGAACTTTTTGAGATTCTTGCACATGCTTTAGTAAAACGTTCGTTGGATTGTTCGTTTCTGTAATTAGTAGGCATATAAACTGCAAGAATAACGACACGGCCTAGATCAACTGCAAGAAAAGTATTATTGGTTTCAAGTAAAACATACACAAGGATCTTTTTTACTCCAATCATAATACTTCCAGAGGGACGACCACCTGTGATTTTTGCAAGACGCATGAAGAACTCGTGGTCATAAGAAACTTCCAACTGATTACTATTAACACCATTTAATTGGTGCTCAACTACACACGCTACATCGAATGACTTGACATTCTCGTGCGTAAAATCCCTTAATTCCAGTCTTCAGATTTCTATATGTGCATCTTAAACAAGTAATTACTGCAGCATCAGCATCTTTCAAAAGTGCATCAAGCAAAACCAAGGATTCAAAGAGCTTGAGTTTAGTACATAAGACGGTAAAAGGGTGACAAGAACTGCAAAGAGGAGCATCTCTTTTGCCCTTCTTAAGGATGGAAGTTTTTTCCGATACAAAATTGCAAAGGGACTACACCAAAAACAAGGATCATCTAAAACAGTAGTGCTAAATGTTGTTCTATTAAAGAACCTGCAATTCACAGGTGCCTTGCTGAAGTAGAATCCACAACATACGAAGATTGTTTCTGTAATTTAGGCATCAAAGATTGAACAACACTTGGTGGAACAACCAGGAAAGATTTCGTCTTATTTGAAAGAACAAGGTCAAGCTGTTTTTCAAATAACTCCTCTATGTTTTGTTGGGAGCATTGATTTCCCTTGTAAATTGTTCAACCCACTTTTCTCTGGCACAATAACACTGTGGGCTTTGATAGGCTTGCTATACTTCTAAAGTTTGGAGGGGTCTTCAGCAATACAGATTATATTGTTCTGGAGCAGTATTAACTTATAGTTTTTCAGTTCCTTGTTAAATTTTCGTTTCGTACGAAACCTCAAGTCATTAGCTAAGCCATGTCTCGGGTAACCACAGTCGTTCCAAATAGAAAGTCATAGCTTGGCCGAATTACACACATTAGCT